>NW_015176030.1:276010-292714 GCF_001447785.1 Gekko japonicus | reverse complement strand
TGGGGGGGGGGGGACGTGCAGATCTGTCCTCCCAGAGGAGGGAGAGCTTTTACCTGAATTCTCCTTCAGTTTGCAGCCGGGCTCTGTTCCCATGATGGTCTACTGGCTACTTTCTTGGCATTCCTCTAAGCCCTTTACGATAAGGTGAGACGCTCATACCACACTGACTGAAAGGACAGCTCACAGTCACAAATATCCAGGGGTCATTTCGTAGAAAAAGAGGTGCAGGAGCTCATTAGCATAACTCATTAGCATAACTTATTTGCATATGCCACACCCCCTGACATCTCCGGAAGTGTGTCAGAAGGCAACACCCACCGCTCAGGCTCCACTGGACTGTTTCGGATTGCTAGCTATTGGGGGGGGGATGTGCAGATTTGCCCTCACAGAGGAGGGAGAGCTTGTACCTGAATAAAACTTGGTCTTAAAGGTGCCACTGGACTGTTTTGGGCCGGGGGCGCGCACTCTGCAACTCACCTGGCTGCTTCTTGCTCTGACTGAGGGCTGCTGGGAGCAGGGGGTGGGGATTGCTGCATGTGCCCGCTCCGTAGGCTCTTTACTGCCGGAGCTCACAACCATCTTCATCGCAGATCTAACCGTTTAGAGAGCATCTGGCCTGAAGTGCTAATTGCCAAGCAATGCAGAATCCAGGCTCCCAGATCAAACGTTTCTATTGATCTTTGAATGTGTTAAAGTCCCTGGGTCTTAGGAGAAATCCAGCACCGGGGGTTATTATTTCCCTTCCCGGTTCACAAGACCAGCAAACCACAGCTCTTCCGGCTGTTGTTCCTTATGGCCACCCAATCTCAAGCCAACACCCCCCCACACACACACACATAGATCCAAGAAGCTGTCTCACGTTGAGACAGCCCTTTGGTCCATCCAGATCAGTGGGGTTGGGTTGCCAGCTCCTGGCTGGTAAATTCCTGGAGATTTGGGGGCTGGAGCTGGGGGAGGGCAGGGTTTGGGGTGGGGAGGGACCTCTGGAGGGCATAGTGCCATACAGTCTACCCTCCAAAGTAGGCATTTTCTCCAAGTAAACAAATCCCCATCATCTGGAGATCAGCTGTAATCCTGGCAGATATCCAGGCCCCACCTGGAGTTTGGCAACTGTCAGCTATGGTCTACTCTGACCAGCAAAAGCTATCTGGAGCCCTGAGCAAAGAAAAGTCTTTCCAAATGCGTGGTTCCTGAGATGCTTAACTATCGATCCCAGAGCTTGAATGGGGGACATTCCGCACACAAAGCAGGGGTGCTGCCTTTGGGAAATGCCCGCTCCCCAAACCATTCTTGGGCCAGTGGAGTTAGGGCCCATTTGCAAGGGCATCACCAAAGCAGAGAGACTGCCGAGCAGGGTGCGGACAGGAATCTGTCTTTCTGATGCCTGGGTCAATGGAATTGATCGCCCAGGAGTGACGGATCAATGGTAATTTGGTTGACGGGGCTGCTGCCCTGGCAAGAACTGAGTAATTAGAAGGGCAACGATGTTGTCAACAGACTCCTTCGTCGAGCCCCCATCTGTGTTATGGGCTCAGTAATGAAGTCAGCAGCTAGCCGGGCGGTTTTAGTTTGGTGGGGCAGGGCTTACCCTGCCTTTGGGGGTGTCTGTGAACAAAGCCAGTTATGACATTTCTGAGCAGAACTGTGAGCTGAATTTCTACCTGTCTCCTTTCAGAGTGCTAAGAACACAAGAACAGCTCTGCTGGATCGGACCAGTAGCCCATCTAGTCCAGCATCTCTTCTTCCTCTTCCTCTTCCTCTTCCTCTTCCTCTTCCTCTTCCTCTTCCTCTTCTTCCTCTTCTTCTTCTTCTTCCTCTTCTTCTTCTTCTTCCCTCTTTGGGGCTCTTTTTTTAAACAAACAAACAAACAAACAAACCTGATGAAAATGTTCTCTTTTTGGGTTGGAAGGTTAGGAATTTTCCTAGTTAGTAGCCATTATCACAGCTTCAATAGTAGGGGTATTTAAAATGAGTTTTGCCACTTGTTTGAAGCAGTCAGTCAGGATATATGTCTTCTTTTTTGCTATTCAAAATATGGCAACCCTGTTCAAGGTTATTTCCCCGACTGTTCCTCCTGTAGAAGGCTACTGCAATGCTTTGCCAAGTCCACGGGCATGATTCCCAGTGTGTGCCCATGTCTCTGTAAAGTAATGCGAGGGGGAGATGAGAGCCCAAAGTCTCTGCAGATGTCCTCAGCTTTGAATGCTGACAGCGAATATTAGCCGAATATTCAGCAAATATTTTTCTTTCGGCTTCAGCATTAAACGTCGTAAGATGTTGACATCATCTGAAGTTATGTTTCTACCTCCCCCCTGTGAAACTTCACTGATCTTCCTTTGAAATGTCTACAAGGGCTCTTCTCTTGGGCCGAGGCCCTCCAAAATCACATCACATTTTGCTGGAAGCAAAATTCGTGTGTGTGTGTGTGTGTGTGTGTATTTCCTACCCTGCGGCCAATAGCTGCTGTTGACATAATTACAATATCGTGCATATTTTTTTGTGGTGAATAGAGAGTGAGAGTTGGAAGAACAGGCATGAGACGGAGAAAAAGAAGAACGAGGTGGGAGAGCGGAGTGGGAGTGTGAACGACGGGCACAGAAGAGAGGGCTTAAAAGACACAGGAAACGGGAGGTTGAGAGCAAAGGGGATGGAGAGAAGGCGGCCTTTAAATATGAGCTAATGGAGACAGATTAGTACCCAAGTCTGTTAAGCACCTGTATTTTCTTGCCGCTTGCCTAGTAAATGCTGTATAAAAGACTGGGTGGTAATGAACCCACTGGCAAGGAGGGCAGCTGTTACCGCAGCTGTTGTGGCAGCTTTCTTATTATTAACAAGGAAGCGGTGTGGCAATTTAATGATGTGCCTCACCTTCGGGAGGACATGCCCACCACTCACACATTCCTCATTAGCTAGGCCTGGAGTAGTGGAGGAAGGAGGTGGGAGAAAGAGAAGGCAGATCACGTGCTGAAGGCAAGTTCTCCCTCTGCACAACAAAACCCAGGTCCGTTATTCATTTGCAGCGTGGGGCATGGGTTGGACTAGGGTTGGAGAGTCCTAGGTTCAAATCCTCACTCGGCCATGTTGTGCACTAGCTATGAAGCCAGTGGGCTTAGAAGGAGGTAACTCTGTTCAGGATTTGCACCGTGGGCCTGTCTCCATTACTCAGCTACCTTGGAAGGTTGTTGTCAAGGTCAAACCGAGGACAGCCATGGCTGAGCTCAGCTTCTTGGAAGAAAGGTGTGAGGACATGTAATAGTTTGAGGTAGCCGGCATCTTGCTAGTAGGCCAGGAACTGGGATCGACTGTACTGGAGATGGGCAACAGAAAAGGTGATGGAGTCGGATGCGGGGGCAGAGCTGTATCTTGGCCTCTAGGTAGAGAGGGGCCGCATTCTATCCACATCATAGCCAGTTCCTAAACTTCTGTCTCTTTGGCATCATCTTATGAATACATGTGAACACATATGAATCTGCCTTATACTGACCATTAGTCTATCAAGGTCGGTATCGTCTATTCAGACTGCCAGTGGCTTTCCAGGGTCTCAGGTGGAGCTCTTCCACATTAAAAAGGTAAAGGTTCCCTTGCTCGAAAGCCAGTCGAGTCCGACTCTAGGGTCGCGGTGCTCATCTCCGTTTCAAAGCCGAAGAGCCAGCGCTGTCCAAAGATGTTTCCGTGGTCATGTGGCCGGCATGACTAAACACCGAGGCGCACGGAACGCTGTTACCTTCCCACCAAAGTGGTACCTATTTATCTACTTGCAATTTCTTGCTTTCGAACTGCTAGGTTGGCAGGAGCTGGAACTAGAGATGGGAGCTCACTCCGTCATGCGACAACTCGGGTCTCGAACTGCTGAACTACTGACCTTCCACAGCCTGCAGTTCAGCGTCTTAACCACTTGAGTCACCGCAGCTCCTTTCTTCCACATTACCTATTGGCTATTTCTTTCTTTCTTCTTTTTTTAAACTTAACATTTTAATTTTACCCTAACCAGCCTACGATGTCAAACATGTATCATACATTCTGTAAGTAAACCTAGAAGTCAACAATTACCAAGAATTGAACAAAGGAAAGGAAAACATTGCAAAAACCAATCTGATAATATTGACAGGTTCTAAAAATGAACTAATACACTATAATATTGCTTTGACTATTGCCTAGTTCTTTTGACTGGCGATGCCGGGGATTGAACATGGGACCTTCTGCATGCAAAGCAGAGGCTCTTCCACTGAGCCACAGTCCCTCATGGGAAAAGGAGGAATGGGGAAATTGTTTGGATAAGGCATGGTGACCGGGCAGGACAGAAACTGCAAGGATGAATGAATCTCACGTACTTCAGACCCCAAAGGTTGGATTTCATTTGAAATGGGCGGCACGTTGCAGTAAACGTGTCAAGCTGCCGTGTCCTGCTATTACACACAAACACGTTCTTACCCTACATGCATGGAGGCTTCAGTTTCTCTTCTG
This sequence comes from Gekko japonicus, assembly GCF_001447785.1. Classification (NCBI taxonomy): domain Eukaryota; kingdom Metazoa; phylum Chordata; class Lepidosauria; order Squamata; family Gekkonidae; genus Gekko; species Gekko japonicus. Next base: position 288,250 of record NW_015176030.1, on the reverse strand, counting down.
AATGAATGGAATCTGAATTCAGAGACACTGCAGACCGGAAGGTTTGTAGTTCGGCAGTTCGAGACCGTAGAGCCGCGTGACGGAGTGAGCTCCTGTCTCTGGCCCCAGCTCCTGCCAACCTGGCAGTTCGAAAGCAAGAAATTGCAAGTAGATAAATAGGTACCACTTCAGTGGGAAGGTAACAGCATTCCGTGCACCTTGGCGCTTAGTCATGCCAGCCATATGACCACAGAGAAGTCTTTGGACAGCGCTGACTCTTCGGCTTGGAAATGGAGATGAGCACTGCCCCCTAGAGTCGGATTTGACTGGCTTTCGAGCAAGGGAAACCTTTACCCTTTTACCTTTACTATGTGGTTAAGGGCTAATGGAGACAGATCAGTTCCAATGTCTATAAACACTAGTATTTTTTGGGCCCTGAGTGAGTTGTGGTGATTTTTGTGATCATTTCTATCAGCAGCAAAAAGTGATCTCCTGCTGTTTTGTGATCTCTTTAACAAGGGTCTAGAGTGCTTCGCCTGTTCACAGAGCATTGTCCAAATGGGCTTCATTTCCTATCAGCGTGGAGATAGATCTGATGGGCTATGTAGCATCGGTCCATCGTCCCATTTACTATGTGATCCCTGACTGGCTGGGATGGCATGCAAATCCATGGGCTATTGTCCTCATTCTTATCGGGCTTTGTTTTCCCTCAACAAAGGTCCTTTCCGCATTTGCCTGCCACTCTAGATTTTCTCAGTGTTCGAGTCGAGGCAATTTAAGTCCAGGGCAAAACAGCATCCAAGTAACCCAGGGCAACAGCAGGCTGAAACCGGGCTGACTACAAGGGAGGTCATGGAATGCAGAATGGGGGGAAAACTCGGAATAAAAAGAAGGCTGAACTCGATTTTAGTGCAGAATGGGGGGGGGGAGAACCTGGATTAAAAATAAGGTTGAATTCGATTTTAGTGCAGAATTGCTTGGAGGACACCACTGGTGAACATGAAGAAAGGGCCAAAGTCAGCAAGTTGCCAAGTCTGATTGGTTATGCAGTGATATGGTTTTTAATGTGATCCCTGACAGGATTAGTTCCAGGAAAGAGAACAGAGCTTAGCCAGGAAACAAAAGCAGAAGATTTCAGAAATAATGGCCACAGGCAACTGAAGGGGAAAAAAAGTGAACATCCTCTGAATTAAGGGAATTGAGGGAAACATTTCGCCCTCAACTTTGACCTGCAGACCAAAATTTGAGAGCATTCGGTGTAGTCTTAACGGCTACACGGCTTCAAAAGCAAAAAAAAAAGTCCTGAATCTGTAAGAGGTTCATTCAGCCCCTCATTCCTTTGCTTTCAAAGCCTGCCATTCAAGGAAAGAAAGGGAAATACCATAAAAAAATGGTCTGCTTGGACACTTAAAAGATGACGTGCGTGCTTTATTCTTAGAATTAGTCACCTGCGAGCATCAGAAAGCGACAAGATCTTTCAAGCACGTCACCTCCTCCGCCAGACCTCTCCTGAGATAAGATTGTCCTTTCTTGATGGATTTTTGTAAAAAAGATAATAAAAAATGCACCACTCTCCTTCCCAGGCACCAGATTATTTTCTGCCTAATTGTTTTCTTTCTGAAGCCCACCACCTCCTCCCTTTCCTATCGCTGGCGCCAGTTTCATTGGCCCTTGGGCGCCAAAAGGATTGGATGTGGGTTATAGTAGGTAAGGTAAAGGTTTCCCTTGCTTGAAAGCCAGTCAAATCCGACTCTAGGGATGTGGTGCTAATCTCCGTTTCCAAGCCGAAGAGCCAGCGCTGTCCAGAGACATTTCTGTGGTCACGTGGCCGGCATGACTAGACGCCGATGTGCACGGAACGCTGTTACCTTCCCACCGAAGTGGTACCTATTTGTCTACTTGCAATTTCTTGCTTTCGAACTGCTAGGTTGGCAGGAGCTGGGGCCAGAGACGGGAGCTCACTCCGTCATGCGACACTTGGGTCTTGAACTGCTGAACTACCGACCTTGCGGTCTATAATTCAGTGTCTTAACCACTTGAGCCACCGCAGCCCTGCTAAAAACAAGAAATCGGGGGCAAAGTCGTAAGCCAAAGCCCTTCTTAGCTTCTTCTAGGGAAAAGCAGCTTTGGGGAGGTGCAGTTTTTACTAGAGAAGCAGCAGGGGGAGGCGAAGATGAACCCTTTCCTCCTGCGCCACTTTCCCACTGCTGCTTCCGTCGTGAAGCTGCAGGGCTCCAGATGTGCGTGTATCCCCACACGCATACATCTGGAACCTTGCAGTGGGATTTGTACCATGCATGCATGTGTGATTCCCAGCAACCCCACCTGGATCTGCTTTTTCCTATGAGAAACAACGGATAGAGTTATAATACCCTTGCTTTTGACTGATGTGTAATTTGGCCCATGGTGTCGTTCTGCACAGTTTCCCCATTTGTATCCATTCATCACTGCCTGAAAGGTTTGGGATGCACTTCCCATACGCCAGTTTGGTGTCGTGGTTACATGTGCGGAGTCTAATCCGGGAGAACCGAGTTTGATTCTCCACTCCTCCACTCGCAGCTGCTGGATGACCTTGGGCAAGCCATAGTTCTGTCAGAAGTGTTCTTGAAAAACAGCAGTTTCTGTCAGAGCTCTCTTAGCCCCACCTACCTCACAGGGTGTCTGTTTTGGGGAGGGGAGGAGAAGGGAAAGGAGTTTGTAAGCCGCTCTGAGACTCCGAGTGAAGGGTAGGGTATAAATCCAATCTCTTCTTCTCTCTCTCGACCAATAGCTTTACTTCTATGACGCTTGATAGTTTACAGGGAAGGTGGCATGATACATCCAGATCTCATCAGATCTTGGAAGTTAAACGGGGTTAGTACTTGAATGAGGGACCATCAAGGAAGACTCTGCAGAGGAAGACAATGGCAAACCTCTGCTTTTCACTTGCTGCGAAAACCCCTCACTTGCTTTGTGGCATCGTAAATTATGGGAAATGTATATAATGGACAAAATTACTTATCAAGTGAATAAATATGAATCTCATCCAACTTGCTCTGATTTTGTTGAAGTTTGGTTCATTGTATTAGAGTATTTGGTGCAACTTGAAGTGGTTCTGAAGCGCTTAAAATCTTTGATTTTAATATAATTGTGCATAACATGTAAGATGCTGCATGGTATTGCTTTGTTTATACAGATTCAGTGTTGGTCACGCATTATAATAATTTGTGAACAGAACTATTTTGAGTTAGTAGTATATAATATATGTATTGTTTATAAAATGTTAAATAATAAAATAAAACCCCTCACTTGGATCACCAGTTGTGACTAGACGGCACATATGTACATAGATAGTTAACAGTGCTCTCTTCATGAAACGAAAGGCGTATAAGGGATTGACCCTATTCTTGCAAAGTCAACAAGTTAATTACAGATAGTTGATTCCAGAAGGGCTTGTCTTTAAGTTTAAAGACAAGAGAGAAAAGATAGACTCCATTTTCAAGGCTCAAGATTTTTTGAAGAGGCACGCCAGTTCAGAGGATGAGGCAGAGCTCGCTAAATGGACAGTATTCAGCAGCGAAGAAGACAACAGCTTGGAGGGAGGGGACAAAGAATCGGAAGGTGGAGCAACAGCAAAAGGTCCAGCGTACAACCTGAGAGAGAAAAAAGCGAAGCACCCCAGTACCTGAAGATGTGTTCGGAAAGCGCAATAAGGGACAATACTAACCCCAATTGGACATTATTAACACATTTAATGTCTCTAACTTTAACAGGTAAAGAAGAAAGAAGAGATCAACTGCAGAAGAAGCCATTGATTTTGTGAATTCTAATAACAGACTAATATACTAACTGAAGCATCACTCACCACCTTTCTTAATCCATCTATATACCCTCCCTGTTTTCTGAATTTAAAAGCAATAAAATTCTCTCCTTTTTAGGAGAGTTATACCAAAAAACAAACAAACAAACAATGCTCTCTTCATATCACCACACTCATTTGGTTGGCTCATCCCCTTGTCAATCAGGCTAATAAGTCACCTGGAAGTGGAAGCTTTCATAGGATCTTGGCTGTGTACCACATGACCTGCCCTGGCCTATCATATTTTAATTGTTTAAATGTTTTTAATTTTTTAAACATGTTTGCCACTTTGAGGACCCCGACTGGGTGGAAACGCAGCATACAAATGTTATAAATAAATAAATAATAGAAGATTCGTGTGTAGGAATGGGCAGTTTTTCAAGGCATGAAGTTAAATAATACCTGGTTAAGCCTCTATTAAAGGGATAAGGCATCTTTGCCAAGCCTGTTGACAGCCCTAGATATAAGGTAGCCCTGACTGTTCACTCTGGACATGCAACCATGGCTCCACTGCAGTAAAGACCTGTGCGCAGAGGCAGGCATCTGTCTCTCTGGCCGCCTTCCGCTCAGAGTAAACACCCCCGGGAGGGTCCGAGGAGCGGGAACAGACGTGCTGGCGTCATACCAGTGTGTGTACCAGCCAAAACCAGAAGTTATGGGATGGTCAAATGTTATAAATAAATAAATAAATAATAGAAGATTAATGTGTAGGAATGGGCAGTTTATCAAGGCATGAAGTTAAGTAATACCTGGTTAAGCCTCTATTAAAGGGATAAGGCATCTTTGCCAAGCCTGTTGACAGCCCTAGATATAAGGTAGCCCTGACTGTTCACTCTGGACATGCAACCATGGCTCCACTGCAGTAAAGACCTGTGCGCAGAGGCAGGCATCTGTCTCTCTGGTCGCCTTCCTCTCAGAGTAGGCAACCCTGGGAGGGTTCGAGGAGCGGGAACAGACGTGCTGGCATCATACCAGTGTGTGTGATGTCACTTCCAGCCAAAACCAGAAGTTATGGGATGGTGTTGGGGGTGATGCTCAAAGATTAAATAAACCATTTTCTCAAAATTTCCTCCTGCCAGCCTTTGAGGTGCCAGTAAACAACACTGGGGATTGCCAGGTGGTCTCTGTCTACAGTGGGAGACCTGGCACCCCTAGCTCAGAGGCAGCCAAAGCCAGAGGACTTTAGGTTTTTAAAGATTACGGAGGGGGAAATAGCACAAAACTCCATTCAATGTATAGTTTGAGCCTCTCTGTGGCATGGAAAAACCTACAGAATGGTTTAAATATCTGAAGCACACAGGCTGAAGATATAATCATCCAAATGCTATAGAATTAATTCCATTCTGGAAGTCTATGACAGACCTGCCTCTTAGAGATTACCATTTCTAATGAGACTTTTCCTAATGGCACATTAGAGTTCATGTCCCAGCATGTAAAATTAATTGCTGGATACTTTTTTTAAGTCACAGTGCTGCTGATAGACACTGAAAAATAATTCTGCATTCATTAATGACCAGAACACTAAAACATGCACGATTTTTCTTTACAAAACAAGAAAAAAACCCACTACAGTTGCAAGCTGTCTAATTTAAACTCACTGGTGTAAAATTAAGAACACATTTAATTATTTGCAGTGCCAAACAGATGGTCAGCTCTGACAGCAGTTGCAGAGTGGGGAGGGAAGGAAGGGATGCATGGGTTTATCCCCCAAAGAATCTCACTTTGCAGCCATTCATGGATGCAGATCCAGGAGAGGAAAGATTAACAACTGATTTCTGAGTAAGGGTCTCCCCTGATGGACCAGGATATCAGCCTGCAAATCAGAGACAGCAAGGGGGAAAAGCAATTCAAGTCAATCAGCATCATCAGCATATTGTTGTTGTTGTTGTTTAATGCAGGAAAAACTCAGGGTGGATAGCACCGAAGTGCAGTAGCCCAATCCATCTCAAGTTCTGGGAAACTAGTCAGTTTTTAACAACAGATGGCCCTCTATTGTGAAACACCATCCCCATTTTCATCAAAACGTACATTCAACCAGTTTCAATAGGAGCCCAATGTATACCACTGTATGATGAGGATATGCAAAAAGATGTCCCCACTGTGACCATATGCATGAAAGGCTGCTTCTGACCATGGGCTAGAAACACCATCTTACCAATGGAGCAGCAAAAATACCCACAAGAAACAACATTCTCAAAAAATTATGTGGTACAACTTGGGGTGCATTCTGCTACAACATTTAGATGCTCAGCTTTGGGGTTGGTTTATACTACTGCAGAATATGGTGCTTCAGTGTGGCTCAACAGCCCCCATGTCCACAAAGTTGATGTCCAACTCAGTACAAGAATGGGAGCCATCAGCAGATGTATTAAACCCACTTTGACCTATTGGCTGCCCACTTTGTGCCACATCGCTCCCCTGCATCTTCGAAGACAAGATGCACTTCTTCGTGAATACAGAAAGATTGTTGAAAACAGAGAGTCGCCCATCCACAAAGACATAGCTGATGCGGGCCTATCTAGACTAACATCCCAAAACCTAGCAACAAGATCTGCACAAATCCTGCAATCACAAAATTTCAATCTAAGGAATGAAGGGTTGCGAACATGGATGACATCAGTTCCGCCCTATATCCATAACCTGAGAAACACCAATGAGAAGCCCGCAAGATTTGACTTGCCACCTCAAGTATGGAAGATAGACTACGAACAGGCTTTGGCAGACCTGTTGTTTAAATGGGGCAAAATACCAGGACACAAATGCGATTGTGGTGCAAAAGCACTTTAGGGTTGGAGCTGAAAGTGTTAAATGAATATATTGCTGGTCCTCTGCCCTTATGTTTTTATCACGTATAGTTCAGACATTTTCCCATCCAATTTTTCCCCTTTGGTTAAATACATCGCTAAGAGCTAGTGACTCCTAGTAGGTAGGCATTTCCATTGGATACTTAACTGATCTTTATTCTGGAGCTCTGGAATGCTTCACTCTAACCACTACACCACACTGTCTTTCTCAACTGTAGTACTTTTTTTACAAGCTGTGGAGTGAGTGGATTCTTTCCTGTGCTCTATGACCACAAATGAAGCATCTGCTCACTCCGGAGTTCTAAATAAGTAACTATAACATAGAAAAAAGCAAGAGTCCAGTAGCACCTTAAAGACTAACAAAACGTGTGGTAGGGTATGAGCTTTCGTGAGTCACTGCTCACTTCTTCAGAACTCTTGCTCTGTTCTACTGCTGCAGATGAACTAACATGGCTACCCATCTTGATATAGCATAGAAAGGCAGTGTGGTATAGCAGTTAGAGTGAGGTGTGAGGCCTAGACTCAGAGACCTCATGCAGCCATAAAGTTTTCTTTGATAACCTTAGGCCTGTCTCTTAGCCTAAACTGCCTCACACAGTTCTTGTAAAAATAAAATGGGGGGGGGGAGTTCAGCATTAGCAGCTGCATTTCTATACTGACAGGGATGGAAATGGAACCACCTTTCAAAGCAGATAATATTGGCCTCAGCCCAATACTGTGTTTAAAGCACACTTAAGCCCACAGAAGTCAACCTAATATTATGCAATGGATGATGTTTGAACTGCTGCCTTCGGGTAGAAGATGAGTCCCACAAAAGGGAGGAGCTGCGTAGCACAGTAGAAAGTCTGAACTCACTGCAGGCCAGGGAACATGGTTTGCTTCTTTATGACATAAGATGGGTCTCCCCCTCATTTTGCATTAAAAAGGCCTTTATCTGCGTCAAAGACTTTGTTTCCAGGAAAGTTTACAATTCCCCAGGAAGATTGTATCAACAATGGACTGTCTTAACTAAACATGAACAAGCAAGACCCAAGAGCACTGGTAGAAGTGGCTGTTATTTTCTCCGATCGCAGCCTCTGCCGTGGGATTGTCTGTGAATCACATTGCTTTGCAGTATAAACAGGATACTACACTTTCATACACAGCACCGTCCACTAAAATGCACACAAATAAACTGTGCAGCAGTCTCAGGTTTAAATCAGGCTACAGCAAATCATTCTTAGTACATTGGACTTGCATCAGCATTCAGTTTGCACCACTGATAAATGCAGCCCCAATTATACATACAAAAAGCTCTTTGTCATATTTGGGCCAGGTAATGGGGCTCAGCACTTTCCATCCCAATAGCTGAGCTGCTGTAGGTCCTTGAAAGGCAACTGGGAGGGGGGGGCTGTTCATGCACAATCCATTTGTATGCAGCAGTTTGCCATACCACTTGGTTATATTGGGATGAGGCTGTGGCTCAGTGGTTGAGCATCTACTTTGCATGCAGAATGTCCCAGGTTCAACCCACAGCACCTTCCGCTGAAAAGGTATTTGGTGATGTGGCTGGCCTGTACCTATGAACAACCCCAGAGAGCTGCTGCCAGTTGGAGAAAATAGTACTGACCTTGCAAAACCATGAGCCCCGGTTCAGTGTAAAGTGCTTTCATATGCTCATGTGATTCTTCACTGTAGCACAAGTTGTGGTGTCATGCTGAAAGGCGAGTTGGTATTGGGGATATGTAGTTAATATACCAGAGTTTGCCAAGTCATAGAAGCGTGATATTGCATGTAGTAAATAAAACTCCCAGGAAGTACACTGCAAAAGTAAAACTTACATATATTGAGGCAGATTCATTTCATATCCATCTTGCAGTCCAAAGGGGAGAGAGAGAAGCTTTCATTAAAAATATGCATCCCTATCTGGTGACAGATTCCCAAATAATCTGGGAATATGAGGCCCTTTTTTTCTACAGGAGAGAGGCCATGAAAGGCCATGTGTAGTAGAACAAAGGGCACAGGGTGAGAGGAGGGGTCAGAGAGCAGCTCCCAGGTTAAGAACACAGAGAGGCATCCCATTTAGGAGATAACAGTTATGCACACATAGAGCAATGTAGCGCCGCCACCCCCTGTTCAGGCACGCTGAGTTGCTTACTCCAACAGTTGGAGTATGCGGTCTTGCTACATGGAGCAGCTCTTATGAGGCTGCAATTCAGAATATGAGCATGCCCATCTGGGTCTGGTTCAAGCCTGCCTGTTCATCACTTCAGAGCTGCAACACTAAGTGATGGCTGTCATAAATGGAGCAACATCACAGATACATCTTAGGTATATCAAGGCATGTCACTTTAAAATGCAGCAGCAGCAGCAACCCACCGTCTCCAGGCAGCCATCAGGAATTCAGCCGTGCAGCCCCAAGATGATGGCGGCCAACGAGTTCTCCCTTTCCAGAGACTGCTCCATGGCTCACTTTGTTTCTGGGTTCATACACAGCTTAGTGTTTGTTAGTCATGGAATCATTCCTGAGTGAGATGTCCACTGAAACGTTTAATGTGAAGTTGTGTTAGACACATAGGGCTGTTTCACATACGCACGGTGTCACTTGGTGACATAATCCTTACACATCCTTACACTTTAAATACATGCTGGTGACTTTACCCCCCAAGTGATCCCATGCAGGTATGAATGAGCCCCTTTGGAAACCACAGAGAAAATGTGCCCAAACACAACTCTTTTTGATGGAGTCAGTTCCCCGTTGCCTTGGCCTGGATGGCCCAAGGTCGCCTGATCTCCTCGGACCACAGAAGCTAAGCAGGGTTGGCCCTGGTGATGAGTACTTGGGATGGGAGATGGAGGGTTGCTAGGCAGAGGCAGGCAATGGCAAACCACCTCGATTGGTGTCTCACCTTGAAAACCTTACAGGATCTCCATGCGTCAGCTGCCGCTTGACACCACTTTCCACATACTTATTTATTTTATCTTTTTATTTATCTTTGAATGTATATCCCACCCTACCCCAGTTCCCACATTTGGCTGGGGCAGCAACAGCATCCAAGTAATCGAAGAATCAGCCTGTTCATTTGGGATTCTAGCCAGAAAACCTAAGGTGCCGAGAACAGCTAGGAAGCCTCTTAAGACCCAGTGTGCTTTATTTCAGTGCCTGTCCCCTGTAACTTGTGAAGTGATGAGCATATGAAAGGGCCTTATATACTAGGCCAGTGATGATGAACGTTTTAGAGACCGAGTGCCCAAACTGCAACCCAAAACCAAAGTGCCAACACAGCAATTTAACCTGAATACTGGGGTTTTTCTTTAGAAAAAACAACTCATATATTAACTTAAGATGATCCAAACAAAGTAAGGAAAGCAATCCCAAATGCTTTCATTTACTTAAAATTATTTGGCAGAGAATTCCACACTTTAATGATGGTCTGGGCCTGGCTGGGGTGATGGCACGTGTGCCCACAGAGAGGGCTCTGAGTGCAACCTCTGGCACCCGTGCCATAGGTTTGCCACCGCCCTCTGCGTGAAATCCACTGAGCTCTCTTTTAAATGGCTGTGAAACCTTCCTATAATGTTATATAACTGAAAGCACAACTAAATGTTATGGCATCCCTGGGCTTGGAGCTGGACATAGGCCATTGAAAATCCCATAGGGACTGGGGCCCTCTGCGTGAAATCCACTGAGCTCTCTTTTAAATGGCTGTGAAACCTTCCTATAATGTTATATAACTGAAAGCACAACTAAATGTTATGGCATCCCTGGGCTTGGAGCTGGACATAGGCCATTGAAAATCCCATGAGGAGGCTAACGATTGCGACAGTTTGGAAATCCTCCACACCTGTAACCTTGACTGCCTGGTATGACAAGATATGGAATCGATTTGTAATGAACAAGATCTCCAACTTCATGGACCAAGCACATTCTAGCTCCACTAAGGTCTTTAGCAAATTTGTGCTTACTTGGGCTCCAGGGCTACCATGCATGGCAGAACATGACTTTCTCCCTTCTGAGTCACCACCCATGGCTTCACTTCTAACACACTCTTTGTTCTGACTTTCTGCTGGGATTCCTTTTGTTGAATAGAGTTTCAAGCAATTTGTTAAATAGACAACCAACTCACAAACACGTTTAGCGTATTTATTCATTGTTGTTATTGTACACTACCCTTGATGGCATGGCTTAGCGGAATGTTTCATGTTTACAGACTGTACGTATTGACTATTATAATAGCTATGGGTTACATGATTTCATGACTTCTGTTGTTTTGTTACATCTCTAGTGCTTGTATTCTGTACTATGTTTTTGTCTTCAATAAAATCTTTTTGATACTTTAAAAAAAAAATCCCATGAGGGACAGCATGGCGGGACAATTGGCTCTTGTTTTCCACTCCTGAAACAGTACCCCTGCATGGCTGACGGTTTCTAAAATGGGACTGGCTCCTCCCCAGGGATGCTGTAACTTCTAGTTATGCCCTGAATCAGACCCATCTAGCTCACCTGTCTGTACTCTTAACTCATGAAGACCCTCTGGGGTCTCAGGCAGGGGTATTTTCCCAGCCCTGCTGTCTTTAGAGACAGCCAGTGTGGTGTGGTGGTTAAGAGCGGTGGACTCTAATCTGGAGAACTGGAATTGATTCCCCACTCCTCCACATACAGCCAGTTTGGTAACCTTGGGCAAGCCACAGTTCTCTCAGAGCTGTTCTCTCAAGAGCTCTCTCAGCCCCATGTACCTCACAGGGTGTCTGTTGTGGGGAGAGGAAGGGAAGTAGATTGTAAGCCACTTTGAGACTCTGAGTGAAGGGTGGGGTTTAAATCCAATCTCTTCTTCTTCTTCAGATTCCAGGGACTGAACAACCTGGACGTTCCACAAGCAAAGCATGTGCTCTGCACTGAACCCTGGCATGAAACAGTGTGAAACTCTGAACAAATACAAAACTAATAAGTGTCAAGAACTGACATATACACTCAACCAATAGTTCTCAAGGTGAGCTTTAGATGTCATTCACTGTAACCTTCTGGGCCAGTGCCCAGACATGTGGGTCACCACATGGAGCCTATTGTGCTGCAAACACATAAAAGGCAGTATGGTGTAGTGGTTAGAGTACCAGACAAGGATCTGGGAGACCTGGGTTTGAATCCCTGCTCGACCATGGCTGCTTGCCGGGTGACCTGGAGCCTGTCTTACTCTCTCAGCCTAACCTGCCTAACCTGCCTCAAAGGGCTGTTTTGTGGATGGAATGGAGGAGAGGAGAACACTGTTAAGTCACTTTGGATCCCCACTTAAGAACATAAGAACATAAGAGACGCCAATGTTGGATCAGGCCAAAGGCCCATCCAGTCCAACACTCTGTGTCACACAGTGGCCAGAAATACCAGTGCCATCAGGAGGTCCAGCAGTGGGGCCAGGACATTAGAAGCCCTCCCACTGTTGACCCCCCCAAGCACCAAGAAGACAGAGCATCACTTGCCCCAGAGCCCCTAGCTATACCTTGTGGCTAATAGCCACTGATGGACCTCTGCTCCATATGCTTATCTAATTCCCTTTTGAAGCCATCCATGCTTGTAGCACCCACCACTTCCTGTGGCAGTGAATTCCAAGTGTTAATCACTCTTTGGGTGAAGAAGGACGTCCT
>NW_015176030.1:265251-275174 GCF_001447785.1 Gekko japonicus | reverse complement strand
GGTCATCCAGCCAGGTGCAAGTGGAGGAGTGGGGAATCAAACCCGGTTCTCCCAGATTAGAGTCCGCGCACTTAACCACTACACCAAACTGGCTCGCCACACCAACTGGCTCTTACAAAGAATGTAAGTAAACACAAAGATGCCCTATACCGAGTCAGACCTTCACAGTGCAGTCTTAATGCAGAATTAATCACTTCTAAGCTCCCTGGAATCAATTATGCCCACTGAAATCAAGCCAGTTAAAATGTGGGCTTAGTCTAAAACAAAGCCTGGAACTGGAACTGATGACAGAGGCTGTGCATTAGGACCCCGTATACTGTCCCAGTGCTAATGAGTAAAGGGCGGTGGAAGTGGGGGGAGGGGGGTTGGGCATCAGGGAGATACTGAAAGGGAGATACTGTAAGATACTGTTCATGTTTTAAGCATGTTTGTATTTTGATTGAAAAAATAATATCATTAATTGGGTTTGCCTGTGTCACTTGTAACATTTATATCTGCAATACCCAGCATTACATTTTATGGCACACATGGCCCAGCCCAACAAAGTAACATTTATGTCAGATCTGGCCCTTGTAACAAATGAGTTCGACCTCTCTGGTCTAGAGTAACTTGGCCTAAGACTGCAAGTGTGTCAAGGTCAATCTTGTCTACTCTGACTGGCTTTGGCCCTCTGGGGTTTCAGGCAGAGGTTTTCCACATCAACTACTACCTGCTCCGTTTAACTGGAGGCTGAAGTTGTGCCCCTTCTGCATACAAAGCAGATGCTCTATTACTGAGCTGCAACGCCGCTGCTGTAGCAGCTCTCACCTCTTGCTGAACTACTATCCTCGCCGCTTGCTATACATCTGTATAGCAAGTGGTGAAGATAATTGTTTCCCCTGCAGCACTGTTGCATAACTTATGCAGTGACATGTGTGTGGGGTTTTTTCCCCCCAATAGAATTAGATTTGCTCTGCTCATCGTCTTTAAAAACATACAGACCTTCCTAAAATGCAGAGCTTAGATCCCATGGAGAGTCTCATATATTTGAAAACACCGACTTCTACAACCCCAGGAGTCCCATTTAAAAACAACAACTCCTTTTGTCCCCTTTCCAACTTACACACTACAATCAGTGATGATACTTTCAATGAATATCAGTGCATTAAAAAAACAATAAGTAACTGGAGTCAATGAAGAGGAAAGCCTAAAACATGCAGCCCGGGGGGCTAGAGGCAGCCCATTCAGTGCTCTTATCCGGCCCGCAAGCAACTGGGGCAAGAGAGGGAAGGCAAGAGGTTGCGGGGGGGGGGGAGCAGGTGCATGGGCACACATGGTAAGGTGTGTGTGGTCAAAGCTGTCACGAAATGAAAGAAAATGGCTATGGGACACGTATGAAATCTCTTGGGAAAAACCTAGTCTTACATATGATTAAATGCATTTATTGGGGCTTTTGTGGATTCCCCAGTAAATCCATTGCTTTCACTCCTATGAATCAATTCCTTTTGTTTGTATTATGAGTTAAAAAAATAATATTGTTAATTAGGTTTGCCTGTGTCATTCATAAAGTTTACATCTCTGGTGCCTAGCATTTCATTTTATGGCAGATGCGGCCCAGCCCAACAAAGTAACTTTTATGTCAGATCTGGCCCTTGTAACGGATGAGTTTGACACCTCTGGTCTAAAAGATCAATATAACAAGGTCCTTACTTCAAAATCTGTCTCATAAAGGTGTGCTATCAGACATTTAAAAAGAGGGCACCCACAAAGACTTGCAGGGAGCATTTCATTTGCCCCTCCCCCTCTAGTTCCTCTTTTGCTTCCCTGAAAGTCCCCAAAGCCTTTTCTCTTTTCTGTTATCTGGACTTGCATGGACTTGTATCCTGTATCCCCTTCCCCACACTATTTCCTCTTTCACTCCTCCTGGCAGCTCTTGTATCCTCACCTTTCTTTGCTTCCTCCTTTCCTTCCAACCCACCAAGCAACCTACCTTTTATCATCTTTAGCTTTATTACTTGCTTACTCCATTTATACTCCACCTTTTTCCACAATGAGAACCTAAAACAAGCCACATCATTCTCCTCTCCTCTATTTTATCCTCACAACAGCCCTGTGAGGTAGGTTATGCTAAGAGTGTGTGACTGGCCCAGAGTCACACAGTGAGCTTCCAAAGCAAAGTAGGGATTTGAACCTGGATTTCCCAGATCTGAGTCTAGATTGCTAACTACTACACAACTGGCTTTTGTGCAGTAGCTGCTGTTGAAAAATAGCCAGCAGCCAAGCCTGAGTCAGTCATGCAAGTCAAGTGGTATTGAGTCACCCAGTGGTTGCTGGTGGACCTTATTCTGACCCTGCATTTTCCTGACAGAAACCCGAGGCTTGAATACTGTTGTGGTGCCTAGCATTGGCCGCTGAGGGCATGCGTTTCTTAAAGCTACAGACACTTCTTTTATAATTTTGGTGGGTTTTACCTCCCCCATGTTTTTTGTTTGTTTTAGATTTCAGATTTTTCTGCAAGCCTGGGTGTTTCCTAAAGTTTGTAGAAAGATCTGTCTTGTCTGCCCATGGCCCCAGTCTCTGGATTTCAGTATCCACAGCTGGGACCATTTTGAGATTTAGATACACTGATCAAGTGCTAAATAGAGATAAAAACAGTTCCTTAAATATCTGGATTTTATTTCCATAAAGAAGCTACTCTGCTGACATCTACTGGCTGTATTAGTATCAGCAGCAGAAGAAAATATCCATAAATGTCAAACTGAATTAGCACGTTTTAATTTCTTGGTGGGGCAGGGAAGGAATGAACAAAACAAATACAGTGTTCTAAATAAAACACTCTAAAGAATCACAGCAACTTTCGCAGATGAAGTACTCATCCAGCAGTTAGCTGTGGCGTGGGCATTTTCTTTATTGTTCATGAGGCTGTAATTAATCTATGTTTGAATCATGAAAATGGCCCCCCCTTCGGCTTTTGGATACACACTGCTCAACCTTTCAATTAGTTCACATCAGGGAGTGGGATTCTAATCATTTGGACTCTGAAGAGTATAAATTTAATAATGGCAATAGCATGGCACGCAAAATCAGTGTCAAGACATCTTTAGTGCCACCTAGTGGAGATTAGTGGAACTTAATCCCAATCCGTTTTTCACAGGACTATGGTAACAGAATTAAACTACAGAAAGATGCCTATTATCAGTTGAGGATGTTGATTCAGATAGTCGGATTAGCCTCTGTAACCCTTCCCTTAAAGCCCATTGGGGGAGGAGAGGCCTGAAACAGCCAGTCTTGAATTGTACATCTTTTTTTAAAAAAAATTAACCAGGAATCACATGCAGCTAATAAGCATTAGTTTGGCAAACTCACCAGCAGTGTTGTGCTTGATATATACATGCAGAGACTGTCGATCCCAATGAAGATGAGATGGTAGTTCAGCCAGGACCAGTGGAGGCAGGGAGAGGAAGCAGGGGAAGCCTGCTTGTTGGCTAAAACAGCTGCTAAGATCTGGCTGTTTTCCTTAGCTCAGAAGGTCTAGGAGCATCCAGAAGCACAAGCTAAAGGGCTCTTATCCTGAAATCTGTAGCCTAGAGTGGAGTGGAAGACCTCTCAGTGAGACACTGGCTCTTCACTCAAGCATCCATTCCCTTCACCTGTGTCTGTTGCCTCTGTAAACAGGATTGGGTCCCCAATAGAGAGAAAAGTGGGGTGTGAATAAAAATAAATAAGAGGATCATGGGGGACTGCATTTTGGAACTCCTCCCCCCCTTTGGTGCCTTAAAAGCTCCCTGCAATGAGAAAACCAGCACAGCAAGAAAGATAGACGCTTTTTCTCCCTGCCATGCTGGTTTTATGTTTGCTTGGAGTTTATGTGAACATTCAAAGCTGCACTACATCACCTGCAGTTTGCAGGGGTAGTTCCTGGTATCCAAAATTCATTCTCTTGCACATGGAAACCAGACCTCTGTGTGAGTCTGCCCCTCCAGAAGCAAGCTTATCCCTTGTCCACTGACACTGTTTAGATACTTACACCCCATTTTGCTCCACAACAGGGGACCAAGGCAGCTTACAACATCATTCTCCCCTCCATTTTAGCCTGACAGGGTGACTCACCCAGGGTCAACCCAGCAAGCTTCCATGGCAGAGTGGGGATTTGAACTGTAGTGGGGATGGCAATTGGGGGTGGGGGGGGGGGAAGAAAGGGGGGGGGGGGGGGGGGGGGGAAACAAACCTGGATGGCTCCAACTTTATGTATTTCCCAATACCATGCTATTTTGGTATGTTCAATGGCTCACCAGGTACTGCCCCTATACTCATGTGGTTACACTTCATAAATTCTTTTGAATGTTATCAATATCTAAACTGTCTGTTGAAGTACAGTTCTCATTTTGAATCATTGGTGTGGATTTGACAGGGCGGTTAAGTCTTGCTGGACAAGACCAGTGGTCCATCTAGTCCAGCAGTCTGCATCACATAAGTCAACTGGTTATTCTGGAGGCCCAGCTACAGGGCAGAGATGCCAAGGCCTTACCCAGATGTTGCCTCCCAGCACTGGTATTCAGAGGTTTACTGCCTCTGATCAAGGAACTTCCCTTTACTATCCAGAGCTAGTGGCCACTGGTGGACTTATCCTCCATGAACGTGTCTAATCTCTTTCTAAAGTCATCTATGCTTATGGCCATCACTACATCTTCTTGCAGTGAATCCTGCATTTTAATAATCCATTAAGTAAAAAAAACCACCTCCTTTATCGATCCAGAATTCATTGTCCATAAACTTCACGGGGTGTCCTCAAATTCCAGTATTTTAGGGAAAATATTTATGTTGTGGGTAATTTTATAAACCTTTATTACATCCACCCCATCATGAACATAACATAAGAACATAAGAGATGCCAATGTTGGATCAGGCCAAAGGCCCATCCAGTCCAACACTCTGTATCACAGAGTGGCCAGAAATACCAGGTGCAATCAGGTCCACCAGTGGGGCCAGGACATCAGAAGCCCTCCCACTGTTGACCCCCCCCCCAAGCACCAAGATGACAGAGCATCACTTGCCCCAGAGTCCCTATCTATACCTTGTGGCTAATAGCCACCTCTGCTCCATATGCTTATCTAATTCCCTTTTGAAGCCGTCCATGCTTGTAGCCGCCCCCACTTCCTGTGGCAGTGAATTCCAAGTGTTAATCACTCTTTGGGTGAAGAAGTACTTCCTTTTATCCGTTCTAACCCGACTGCTCAGCAATTTCATGGAGTGCCCACGAGTTCTTGTATTGTGAGAAAGGGAGAAAAGTACCTTTTATTGGCGGCTAGTTAACACTGAACTCAAATGTAAACTTCTTTTTAAAGAAGAAAACTTGAAGTTTAGACTTTGAGATTTCTGAAGAATGTGATACAAATTTTAAGTTTTACTAGTGATTAGATTTTGAAACACAAGAGATAAGATGGAACTTTCAGCTGGGGAGGCCCAAAGGAAACTATCCAACAGTTATAGATTTGGATAGTTTTTATGTTTAAAAATCTTGTGAAACTGAATTGAAGAACATTCATGTTCGAGGCCAATACTTATGTAAACTGCTAATAATCAATGTTATATTTTATGTGTGTGTGCATTTGTATCTGTAAAACCAGCAATTATAAATGCCTTTTTCTGTGATTCAGTTCTAGAGCTGTCCTTAATGTCTGATAGTTACTAAATTATGTATCTTAATATATCAGTCACCACAGTTAATTCAGCTATCATATATTTTCTTAAAACCACTTAAGACTTTTCTTTTGATTGCAATAGAACTGAAAAATAAAATCTTAGCTCAGAAGCCATGTCTAGAACAGTACAGCTTTTTGTGAAAGCAGTTTTTACATTCTTCTGCTGCAACATCATCCTTCAGTGAGTCATGAAACTGTATAAATCCAAATGTTATCTGTAGACTAATCCTACTTCCAGTTTAAAGACAACACCAGACAGCAAAACAATAACTAAAGATTAAAGAAATGTTTATGGACAGCATTATTACTCAGATCTTGGTGACTACTGCCTGTATAACGGCAGTAGGGAAACTTGATCTCAACAGGCGTACCTGTGCAGAAGAATGTGCAGCCATACCACTGTTCGACTGAATGTACTTTAAATAACATTCTGGACTGAGAGTCCCAAAATGCACTTGCTGTGTAGTGACAATGACCAAAAATCAACATTAGTGCTCTAAGAAGCATGACAGGCAGCAATATTAAACAATTAAAGAACCATAAGTATCATCAGTGTTATGTACCAAGGTGACATTATGCAAAGAGAGTTTATTGTGCATGAGTTTGACAGGACCAGTCAGTGAAATAAGCTTTCTGCATCTGAATAATTTATCAAAATAATGTTTATTTCCCCTCCCCCACAAGAATCAGCGCCCATTGTGAGGATCCAGATTCCTGGGTCTCGTAGCATCCAAATAAAGCTTTTGATTTACACCAGTTCTGTGAAGTTTGGAATTGAAGCAAGTCTTTTCCATAATTACTGTAGTACAAACTGCTAGAGAGCAATTACTGGTATGTATCAAGAAGTGGAACAATTACAACAGTTCAGGAAATGGAAGTTTTAGTGCACTTTTGTCATTTTTTTTAGCCAACATGCTACACTTTCTATTGTCTGTGCACGAAGTGAATACTACGGATTTCCACCATACAGAAATCCATCTCAGCAAGCAACACACTGTGTCAAGCTGCCCTTTTCCCCCTTAGACCTGCTGTTTAAGACAAAAACTTTGCCAAACAATACATAATCTTTTTTTTATTATTAAATGAGAAAAATCTCATTCTCATACATTGTCACATTGCTAGTCAGAGAAATGCTGCAGTGATGAAAAAGTCAATGTTGGGGCAGAGTCCTCATTTCTACAACATCCATTTACAAAGAAATTATAGTCATGTTTTCAACACAGCTCATCAACACAACATTCTTAGGTTCCTTCACGAGGAGTCCCAAAGATCCTTCGTCTAACGGGGGGCACAAAGCACTACTTCAATTATAGTTCCTTCCCCTCACTCGAGCAATTCCCTTGCAAACTGCACCAGAGGCAAGAAAAAGCGCCTCCTGCTTCCCAGCCATCTTCACACATCATCATCATCCGACGTGTCGCTGCTGCTTGTTTCTGTGTCTTCGTTCTCAATCGTTGGTTTGAAAGTGCTGTTTTTCCACGGACTGAATTTGAAGTCACAGATGAGGCCGTTTTTCAGAATACCATTTTTTCTAAGGCCATTTTTTTGTAACTGAAATGAAAAACAAAGTTAGCAGTTTCGAAGAGACGTCACCAAAAGGTTTGTTTCCTACAAAACATCAAACTGCGTATTTTGTGTTCGGCAACACTGCTTGCCTATTACTTCAAACAAAACTTTCCAAAACTGGGGGGGGGCGTCTTGACCATATGCCAGTCCCTCTACAATCTATTCAAGTATTTCCCCCAGGAGGATTCTGGAAAGTTCTAGCCTTACACAAAATTTTACAGGTGCAAATGTCTTTCCTTCTAAACAAATCCAAGAAGCTTGAAGTATCAAGTTTGCAAGCAACAGAAATAAACTTTTCAGCCTAGAAATCTAATGCTCATATAACAGTGCAGAAGTCTCCTAAAGAAACTCCCACTGTCAAGCTACTGTTACTTAGCTAGCAGCAGGGAGAACACGACACTTTTCTTGTGTTTATACAGCACAATACTATGGAAAGTTGCACATGCAATGGAGAGCAGTATATGCCATGCCATTCCCCATTGCTGTCTTAGGTTGTGACAGACATCTGCAGGGGCAGGGGCAGAAGGGAGATCATAATACTGAGGGAGTTCAGGAAGGGGGAGGAACAGCACAGACAAGCAGGACAGGAGGCGGATGACCATGTAGCAATATTTTGCATATAAACTCTTTAGAGTTAATTTCCTACTCCAAGAGAGTGTGCAGACAATATCTACAGCTCTATCTTGTTAAGATATCACCTGGCATTGTGTGTGGAATAGCCAGGAGACCCCCACCAGGGGGACTGTTGGGCTGCCAAACCTGTAGCTCTTTTTTGCCACCACTAGGTGGCAAGCTATGCTTATTTTTAGGCTGTGACTTGCCTAAGGTCACCCAACTAGCTTCAATTGGGGAAGTGGGGAATCGAACCCAGTTCTCTAGATTAGAGTCCGCCACTCTTAACCATTACACCAAACTGGTTCTCTTTCTTGTTAAAAAAATGTTCAGATATTGTCTTTTGACGCACTAGACCTCAGAATACTGGTATTGCTTCTTCTAGTACTGAATACGGGGAGGACAGATATCCATCCCATTTGGCCAATGATATATTTCAACAGACATCGACAGATAACGCACCCACAGGTAGATTTTGCTTCCCACCTGTTCACTGATAACCTGAAATTCCCTCATTTCATCCTCTGTTAATGGAGCGCAGGTCTCATCATTTTCGCTGTCTTCCTGCCAGCCCATCTCCTTTAACAATCTAAAAAGTGACAGAAGATATTGCACAGTTTAATTTAATTTAATTTTACCAAAGTTAATATACACTAAAAGCAGTTAGCAGCTCAAGACCCAATCTCACTGCCTTGAAGACCAGCTGGGCAGTTACCTGCCAACTCTTCCCATTAGTTCTCATCTACTCTTAAGACAGCACAGACAAATGATTTGACATAAGAGAATCAGAGCAAAAGAAGATTCAGCTTTGTGTTCCTCCTGTCTCTTCATCAAAGCTTAGAAGATGGAGAGAAAAGCACATAACTCAGAGAAGGCATGTCCACACCAGCTGAAATAACTAGGATTCCATGAACCAGATTCCCACTGTTTTTAAAATATTCAATTATTGGGGGGGGGGGGCCCTCTGACCAGGGCCAGAGAATGAGGGTGTTGATGCTCACCCCCGTGCCATTTTCCCAACCTGCAACGGCCCAAGGGCAGCTGGCTGCTACTTGTCTGCTCAGGCAAGCTATAAATACCAGTTTAATTACCTAATACTAAGCAGCTACCTTGGACCATTTTGGGGTCAGGAAAACAGCACAAGGGACAGGTCCCCCCTTGACACACACACACACTCCCCTTGCAGTCCTGATTCAGGCCCTGAGCACCTGATAACCAAAGTAAAAAACAATACTGGGAGTTCTGTTCATGGCATTCCCAACATCTTATCTAGTATGAGCCTCAAATCATTCCTACCTCCCTGAAATTGCTGAGCGGTCGGGTTAGAACAGATAAAAGTAAGTTCTTCTTCACCCAAAGAGTGATTAACACATGGAATTCACTGCCACAGGAGGTGGTGACAGCTACAAGCATGGACGGCTTCAAGAGGGAATTAGATAAGCATATGGAGCAGAGGTCCATTGGTGGCTATTTTAGCCACAAGGCATAGATAGGGACCCCGGGACAAGTGATGCTCTGTATTCTTGATGCTGGGGGGGGGGGGGTCAATAGTGGAAGGGCTCCTAGTGTCCTGGCCCCACTGCTGGACCTCCTGATGGCACCTGGTATTTTTGGCCACTGTGTGACAGAGTGTTGGACTGGATGGGCCATTGGCCTGATCCAACATTGGCTCCTCTTATGTTCTTATGTTAAAGACTTGCCCCTAACCCACCATCATCCCCCAACCAACCCATCTGTAATGATGACGACAGGCCAGAGATCTACATAAGGAGTTGAATAGAAAATACACTGAGTTTCTAGGATGGATTCTGCCGCCCTTCTTCCAGTCACTGGCATCCCTCCCCAAAAGTCACTGGGGGCAGAAAACCACTGGGAATGGTTTAAGGTACAGAAACCAAAAACGGGGATCGGCAGAAATACCCTATTGCCATCACTGAACCAACGCCTTACAAAGAACTGGCACAACAGCAATTTCAACTGATCCCCTTTCTGACTCCAATTCCCACACCACATCTGATCTACACTGAGGATTCCGGGGGGGGGGGATATAACCCCCCCCCCCCC
>NW_015176030.1:259773-265229 GCF_001447785.1 Gekko japonicus | reverse complement strand
TACACATGTTTTTAGAACTATTAGCTATCATACATGACCATTAATGTTCTATTTTTAGTCTGAACTGAAAAGAGAGCTTTTTGTTCTTTTGTGCTCTGTGTAGTTTGTCTGTATAGAACTATAGATCTTTTCTGAACATCAATATTCCTGACATTTCTACTTTCAAAGTGTACAGAAAGGCAGTTTTGTTTGCACATGACTGCTGCTCTAAAGTAAAGGGAATAGTCAATGACAGCCAGTAAATGCAAGAAATTCTTAACAGGTAAGAACTCTGGAGGCAACCAGAAAAGTTAATTCAAAGTACTAAGCAACTAAGATGATAAAGGCTGCAACTGGGTTTTATTTTAAATTATCTTCAATAAGATGAAATGCAGTAATGGCTTGGAACATTTTTTCCCCCAAAAAACATTTTACATAAAAAGACACACAGGAAATACTTTAACTGCTGCTTACTGAAGTCTCAATCTGAACCTCCCTGTCTCTTACATACACATCCATTTCAAAACCATCTGTGTGTTATATAGGAGAGCGTTATTATGCACAATAACAATTTTGTTTTGCTTAACAATTCAAAATTCTCTTTCTTGTCTCTATTATCTTTGTCCATTTCTCTTTTCTACCTAATGCAAACTCTTTAATGGGATTTCATTCAAAATTGCTGTCAGTCAATCCAGCCTTTTGAGACAGAAATCTTAATAGGAGAAGATGATAGGTTAGAGGGTACAAGAAGTGGGACCTGCAATACTCGCGGGGGGGGGGGGGGAGGATTCCTAAAGGCTCCCGGCCTCCAGAAGCAACTCCGTACTGAGGAGGAAGCGGCCGCAGGTAAGCCTTCTCCCGCCCTGGCGGCAAGGCCTAAGCGGCTTCCAGCCGCTGGGCCCACTGAGCCTTCTCCCGTCCCCCCAGCACCAGCAGCGAGGCCTGAGTGGCTGCCAGGCCCACTGAGCCTTCTCCCGCCCCCAGCACCAGCGGTGAAGGCCTGAGCGGCTTCTACCCGCTGGCCTACCGAGCCTTCTCCCGCCCCTACCCCCCAGGCACCAGCAGCAAGGCCTGAGTGGCTCCCAGCTGCCGGCCCCCTGAGTCTTCTCCTGTCCCCCCGGCACTGGCAGCGAGGTCTGAGCGGCTTCGAGCCGCCCGCCCACCAAGCCTACCCCCCAGCGGCGGTGAGGCAGAGTTCCCATAGCGTTCTCTGCGCATGCACAGGGAACACTCTTTTACTTTCTGGGGGATTTAAATATCCCCCATATAGACGTCCGGTGTAAGCGTTTCGCCGCTCGGATGCATCTCGTCTCGCTCAGATGGAGATGCACCGAGACCCGGCTGACGGGAGGGGTTCGAGTTTGTCCCGGGCCCCCCCCCCGGGTCTTTGTAGGAGACCCCCAGCCTGGGGAGCTGAGGAGACCCTCTTCCAAGGGGACGCCCAAGGAATTGAGGCTCACTTTCTTCCCCAATAGGTACCGTTGCCGCGGAGCCAGCATGGCACCCAGAGACGACTGCCGGAGCAAGCAATCACGACCAAACTACTGAAAACACTTCCAAAGATCTCCAAGGCTACAAACTGTGAGTTAAGCAAAGCTCAGGTGAAAAATAAGCAAATGGAGCCTTGGTAGTAATTGGAAGCGCCTAAGTTGGAAGTGCGGGGGGAGGAGATTTCAAACCCCCCCATAGGAGTAAACTGTAAAAACGGTTTTAAAGCGAAAAACCAAGCGTATAAGGAGCTAAGCGAATGCAAAAGCTGCTAAAATATACGGAGCGGAATTAAAACGTATAACTTTTGCTTTGTTTTGGAAAACTTACTTCTTGTTGATATTATGGCTAGGAGATGACAGAGAGCGCCGGAGAAAAAACTGGTGACCGGAAATAACATACCGACGACTCCCTCCCAGACCCAGGAAGTATCTACAGCCCAGAACCAGGAAGCAGCTACAGACTTCTCTTCCTTGTTAGCAAGTGCACTGCGCCCTCTAATGGATCAGATGACTACTCTCAACACCAAACTGGATAATGTGCAGAAACAGTTAAAGCAGATGGACAAGAGAACCACAGCAACCGAGAAAACGTTGAAAAAGATGGAAAAACAGACTGAGAGTATTAATAAAAGAGTGGACGAAGCAGAGAAGAGATCCTCGGATAAAACCCAACTAATACAGCTCCAGCTGGAAAGATCCATGTATGTTCTACGTTTCCTTGGAATACCTGAGGATAAGAATGAGGACTCTTGGCATTTGCCTTGGCCCCACTAATAGAATCACTCGTGCTTTCAGAATTGGGTTTTCTCCCTCTTTGATTCCATGTTATTTTATTGCTGTCTTTCCCGATAACATGCTGTTAATTCACGGCTCGCTGTACTTTTCAGCTAGGAATGAAGTTGCAAAGATTTTTGCTCCTCTAGAGGGCACTCTCTTGAAGACACAAACTGGATTCTGGATTCGGAGGACTATCATCAGAAGAAAGTTTAAGTCCAGTGGCACCTTTAAGACCAACAAAGTTTAATTCTGGGTATAAATTTAGGCACACTTCATCAACAAAAGTAACATACACAAAACAGCTCCCTGCCCCCACAGAGGTTTCAATCTGAATTTCAGTAGTGCAGGAGATGCCAGAGGGAAGAAAGGGAGGGCCAAGAGTAACAGATTAACATGCACAAACACAGTTGTATGACATATCACGTTTTTTATCCCTTCATGGAACTCAGAATATACATGATTTCCTGCTCTTTTATTGTATCCTACAAGAACTCTGGAGAGGTAGGTTCAGATGAGTGGGTGCCTGGGCTGAAGTCAAGCAGTAAGCTTCATGTTTTAGTTGGAATGTGAATGGAGCTCTCCCCAGCCCTAATCTAGTACTCTTTTTTTTTTTAATCCCCGTAGGGATATTTTTTATTTTGCATATACTACAAACTACAAAGAAACATAGGGGAGGGACTACAACTAGGGATAAAGAAAAGCAAACTACACTAGACTAAAACCCCAAGAGAAGGAGATCTTTTCAGTGTTAGTAAATATGTTAGTACCATTAGTTCTATTATCACAATATACTTGTTGAGTTCTTGCTTATAACAATTCGCTTCTTGTATCTTATTCTGCAAGTTGTTATGAGAGAAGTCTCTGATCATCTTCTTATTCTTTGCTTCAAAAGGCCATTTTCCAAGTCCTTCTGCCTTTACTTTGGCTTTCTGTCTCTAAAATCGTATGCCACTCTGGCAAGTCCTGCACCCTTTTCTGCCGCAGAATCCTTTTCCGTTCCTGAGGTAGCAGAGTCACTCAACTTCGATTCTCCCTCTTTAGACTCATCATCTGTCCCCAGCTTGGAGGACATCTTGTGGGTGATTCCCATCTATCACTTAGGGAGGCAGGACTAATTTCAATTACTTCCTGTTTCCTGTAGTGGGAGTCACCCTAGGCTCAGTTCTTTTCCTGCCTCAGAAGGGAGAGCAGCTAGGTGTAGGCTCTGTCTAACCCTATCTTTCTGAGTTAACTTACTTTCACTTTCTCCTTCCATCTTTGCTGTTCCCTCTCTCTGAAGAAACTTAAGAAAAATCAAATCCTTTTCTTCTTCCTTCCTATATGTTATCCTCTTTTCCGGTTGCTCTCTTAATGGGAGAGGGACCTCACAGACCGCCTTCCATGGCATTAAGAGAGGATAGCAATGGATTTCTCTCCACTCTGAAGATAGAGGCCATGGCGGTGGCCGACGCTCAACCAGCAGAGCAAAGCGAGGATGTATTCATACCATTCATACCATACTCTGTCCCTGCAAACAAACAAGAGACCGGGGTCTACTCCATCTTCTTCACGGTCCCCAAAAAGAACGGGGATTGGAGGACTACCCTAGATTTGAAATACTTATACAGATATGTTGAACACAGACACTTTCGCCATAGAGACCCTCAGATCCACTGTGGAATCCTTACGACCCAGGGAGTTCCTTTCCTCCATTGACTTGGCAGAGGCATACATGCACGTTCCAATCTTCTTACACCATCAAAGAGTCCTACATTTCTGCGTGGAGGAGACTCATCTCCAGTTCCGAACCCTGCCCTTTGGCGTCTCATCAGCTCCCTGGGTGTTTACAAAGATCCTGGTTCTTCCAGTCGTTTGTCTTCAAGAACAAAGGATTCGCATTTGCAGTGCTTGCAAGACTTCAGGTTCCTGGTGAACATGCAGAAAAGCTCTCTGACTCCCACACAGCATCTGGAACACTTGGAGTGGTGATGGACACTCAAGCTACAAAGCTTTATCTTCCTGTCAAAAAGGCCAGAAAGATCAAAGAGTAGGTTAACCAAATTATGCAAGCCAGGACTTCACCCTGACCAAGATGATGGGCCTCATGGTCGTGGCTTTTGACATGTTACAATGGGGAAGGTTTTCACTCCAGACAACTACAGCTATTTTTACAGCCATACCAAAACTCTATTGCCTTATAGATAGATCTTTCCTTGAAGTGGGCAGAGGGTCCATAGTACTTCTCCAGGTGAAATTAAGTCTGCACTGGTGGACCAAGTTGAACTATCTGTCTCAAGGCAAGTCCCTTTGGATCCAGGACCGGATCCAAAATTTTCTCTGACATTAGTCTATCAGACTGGGGGTGGGGGGGGACCATACTCCATCAACCAGTGTAGGACAGATGGTCCATAGCAGAAAGGAAACTGCTGTTTAATCTCCTGGAGCTTCGAGCCATTAGGCGGGCCCTTCAACTCTTCGCCCCTCAGATCAGGGGGAACCAAATTCTTGTTCGGATGGACAACATCTCAGCGAAGGCTTACCTCAACAAATGGGGGTTCCAGGTCCTTAGCCTTACACAGGGAAGCGACTCAGTTATCGAATTGGGCAGAATCCAATTTGACATTTATCAGGGCAGAGTATGTGAAGGGCGTCATCAACACCCAAGCAGACTGGCTAAACAGCCAGACAGTCCAGGAGGGCGAATGGTCCCTACACAAGAGAGTTTGTTTTTTTCCAGCTCAGAGCGGCAACACTGGGAACTCCACAGTAGACCTATTTGCCTCTTCACTCAACAACCAACTGGACAGATTTTATATCAGATATTTTCATCCACAGGCGAAGGCCACGGATGCCCTTCTGTTCCCTTGGCCCGAGGGGCTCCTCTATACGTTTCCTCCTCTTCCTGTACTTCCCAAGCTTCTCCGGAGGATACAAGTTCTAAGGGCAGAGATCGTAGTGATGGCACCATACTGGCATCGTCATCCTTGGTTCACGCCACTACAGGAGATGGTGGTGACTCTTCCTCTAGCCATTCCTGTCTCAGAAGACATGCTGCTTCACGGTTCAGTTTGGCATCCCAGGCCAGGGTGGTTCTGCTTACCCGCACGGAGATTGAAAGGGACAAGCTACCAAAACTAGGCTACAAAGAGCCAGTCATCAACATGGCCTCTAGAAGGCCGTCTACCCCAAGGATGTACAATACTACTTGGAAGGCCCTTGTCTGATGGGTTC
>NW_015176030.1:231387-259225 GCF_001447785.1 Gekko japonicus | reverse complement strand
GCTCAAATTCCCGAGGATGAAAACTTTGTTCCTGGTGGCCATTACTTCAGCCAGGAGGATTTCGGAACTAGGCACTCTGTCAATTCAGTTGGAGCTGTGTTTTTCACAAAGACAAGGTAGTTCTGAGAACAGATTCCACCTTTTTTGCCCAAAGGTCAATACTAAGTTTCACAGATCACAAGAGATTTGTTTGCCATCATTTTCTCCAAATTCAACCCATCTGGAGGAAAACGTTTGGCATACACTGGATGTGAGGAGAGTGCTCAAATGCTATATTCTCAGAATGGCCTGTTTCAGATGGACAGAAGATATGTTTGTTAACATTTTTCCTCTTCACACAGGGAGAAAGATGTCTAACTCTGCCATAAGCAACACTATGAGGTCGTGCATTACTGTAGCCTACAGGAGTATGAAACGAGTTCCTGCAGGTATCACGGCCCACTCTCTTCACAGTGCTGCAACGAATATGGCCTTTGCCAACAGGGCATCGGTGGAGGAAGTCTGTAGGGCTGCTACGTGGTCTTCGTTATCCACATTCATCAGGCATTACAAGATATGTTTGACTCTGCTGATGCAGCATTCGGACAGAGAGTGCTGCAGTCTGTTCTGACTCTTGATGACGACCACCCTCCCAAAAATTAGGGACACTGCTCTGGGAGGTCCCACAAGATGTCCTCCACCTCAGAGGGAGAACGACCATTGGTTACTCACCGTGAAGGGTCCTTCTCCTCTGAGGCTTGGAGGACATCTTGGCCCTCCCGGGTCATCATTTCCTCTACTATGCTGTTCTTTCACACTCTATTTAAAAATAATAATAAGATTATGTGAGAGAGGGGACTCACCTTTTTCTTCCTGTGCGAATGTTTGTGATTTGGCTATACTCTTGTTGTTGATGGTCAAGTTCTCTTTTTTACAGTGGTTAAGTTAGTGTACTGCTTTTGGATCACCCACAAGATGTCCTCCACCTCAGAGGAAGAATGGTAGCTTTCCTTCCCCTATCCAGGAGACTATATGTATCTAGATCTCCCTGACCCATTTCCCATAGTAATAGTGATAGGGCATTAGTATTCCTTTCCCCATTCCATATATGTAGTGTGTAGAAAATGCAAAAATAAAAAAATTCCCCTTTGGAGGGTCAAAAAAAAAAAATCCCCCGTATAGTTTTAAAAACTTTTCAGATTTTTCTGCACACCTGGGGACTGCCCGAAGTGTGCAGGAAAATCTCTCTGCCCCACAAGTGCCCCCGATGTGTGGATTTAGATATATATAGATTATATGAAGCAGCAAACATAGAAGACTGAAACTAATGAATCTATAACATAAAGTCCATGCACATATATGCAGGAAGTGTGGTGTATTTGTGTATTGTTACCATACCAGCAAACATCCTGAACTCTTATTTTAAATGTTTGGAGATGTGGCTTCTGGAACACAAGATCAAGCTGAGGTTATTTAGTAGAACACTTAAGTACTTTCAAAAGGTCAACATTGTCAAGACATACCAAGACTTCACATAGCTGTGGATTTAAATATACACTTGCTACTGTTCAATGTGCAACTTTCCAGAACCCTAAATTACCAATTAGTATCCTAAAAATATGGAGCTGCGGTGGCTCAAATGGTTAAGACGCTGAACTGCAGGCTGTGGAAGGTCAGTAGTTCAGCAGTTCAAGACCCGAGTGCCGCATGATGGAGTGAGCTCCCATCTCTAGTTCCAGCTCCTGCCAACCTAGCAGTCCGAAAGCAAGAAATTGCAAGTAGATAAATAGGTACCACTTCGGTGGGAAGGTAACAGCGTTCCGTGTGCCTTGGTGTTTAGTCACGCCGGCCACATGACCACAGAAACGTCTTCGGACAGCGCTGGCTCTTCGGCTTTGAAACGGAGATGAGCACCGCAACCCTAGAGTCGGATTCGACTGGCTTTCGAGCAAGGGAACCTTTACCTTTATCTTAAAAATAGAATGCTATTGCTGTACTTAAGTGTTAACAGATATCACACTGTAAAAATGTTTAAGTGGTTCCTACTCTCACCTATATAGCAGTTTAGGCTATATTATCAATCTTTCTACTAAGGGGTGGGGGGAAATCTTACCTGGTGAATTTCTTTTCCTGTGGACAGTTTCTTCTGTATCGTATTAAGTCCTGCAACCTGAGACCATAAGGCAGGGCAAATCAAATCTGCCTGGGGACTGGGGCCCTAACTCCTAGGCACTGAAAAAGCCAGGAACAGGACACTACAAAAATAAACTACTACAGTAAGAGGTGGAAGCATAACTACTCACACTAAAAATCAAGAACCAAAGGTGTTCAGAGCTTCTGAAAATTCTAAGTAACTCTGCAAGGCAGGCTGAACGAACTTCTGTCCACAAGGACAACAAGTAAGAATCTCCCTTTTCTCCCTTGTATCCACAATATATTCTGGTTCAGGATGTTTAAAACCAGTAGCATACTAGGGAGAGATGAATCCTAACCTAACTCAGGAACACTGCTAAGAAACCAGAATTCCTTGCAGCTTAAGGACTCTTTGCAGCACTTTTCTCCCCAAAAGCCACCTCTGCTTTATAATGTTTTAAACTATGTAAAACCTGAAGAAACCTGCAGCAACCTAACATATCTCCTCAATTGGAACTCTGGCCCCAAAGGTTCCTGAAATGGCTGCCAAAAATGACCAGCAAACCCTTTGGCACAGGAAGGTTAGAAGTGGCTCCTCCCCTTTCTACTCTAGGACTATGTATAGGCCAAAGCTGCAACTTCTCTTAGCTATTGAGACAAGGTTAAGAGAGGAGATGTTGTTGGGGGTTCCAGGATAAAGACTGAGCTGCTCTGCCAGCCCAAAAGGATGAGTGACAGGTGTAAATCCCATCCTGAAGGGAAAGGGGGAACAGAGGCTAAGGAAACATACTGCCTAGAGAGGCAGTTGTACAGCAGCGCCTCAATGTCTGTGAGATACCCCAGACCCACTATGGCAAGTGACACCCTGAAGATTTAGAGACAGAATCAATTACAGCTCTGGGTGAGCAAACATGCTCTGGTAGGACTCCTTTCCCTCCTGGTTGCATGCTTACAAAACCAGGAGCACAAGCTGCATGGAAAAGGTAGTCTGCTGAGAAGAGAGCAAGCGATGCCCCTTTTCACAGGCTGTCTTGCACTGGAAAGTTTGAAGATAAGAATCACCTTAATCCATTTCACAAAGTCCTGATGGTAAGCTTCCCCTTCAACAACTGATAGGGAGAGTGATTTAGAGCTCTAACTCTGCTTGCTGCACTGTTTGAGCCTGACCCTGAGGCTAAAACAGCCCTCCCCCCATGAGACCAGTAAATGTATATACCCCAAATATATTTTTGGCTTTCACAAAGACCCAAGAGCACCTCCAAAAGGTGTCATGAGCAAGGTGAATACACTGCAAGAACTTTTGCCTTAAGATGTCCAGAGTGAAAGATAATGCATTTTTCTACAACATATTAAAATAAGATCTCTCAATCAAAGCAAGAACTAATCAGACGAGCTCATGGCAGGGACCAGGCTGACTTCACAGATATGTCAAGAATGCATTAATTGAGACTCCTCTGACCCTCCAGAAAGTTCATCACACATTTCTTATTTACAGACAACCTGCTAACCTAGAGCAACTTCTCACCTGCAATGATAAACCACTTAACAGCAACAAACCAAGATGCCAACTTTGTTCTCGTATTGATCCTAGCAAGACCACCAGTGGACCCAGCAACATCAGCCACACCATCTCAGGGTCATACTCCTACTAATCTTCTAATGTGACTTATGCCATCACTACACTGGACAAACAGGCCAGTCCCTTCGACAAAGAATTATTGTACACAAGTTTGACATTAGAAACCACAACATTAAAAAAACAGTGAGCATTTTAACCTTCCAGGACATTCAGTTGCTGACTTAAGAGTAGCAATTCTCCTACAGACAGACTAACAAGGCTACCCATCTCTAGACAGAGGAAGTGGGACTCTAGAAAAGAAACAAAGCTGTAATCTCTAAGAAGCTTAATCTTGCTACTGGCAGAAATACTACTCCCCACACACACACACACACACACACACACACACCAGCCTTTTGTTGTTGTTTTAGAGAAAAAAGCAAGCTCTAAAGAGCGTCAACAAAGCCTTGCCTATGGTATAGAAATGACTAGCAGCCAGGGAAAAGTCCAACTCACAAGGCAAATCTGTCCATACCTTACGGTTTCTGGCTGAATTAACTTGTACCCATGCAGGGAGAAAGATTTTTCTCGGAAGGTTAAACTGAATGGAGTTTTAAAACACACATACCGATGCTCTGCTTCAAGTGAGCTTGAAAGGACATCAGTCTGAGGAAATGTTGAAGAGCGGATGATCTGCTCGGAAATCACTGCAGCATTTCTATTTTCTTGCGGAATTTCATTTTCAAAGTTTCGGTTTATGTCCCTCTCTTGGTGGCCACTGTTGCTGTTATGTAAATTAAATTCATCGTCGTCCTCCTGTTAAAGAAGCCACACATTTCAGGAAGTTCCAAACATGACTTGCATCTCACAATTTGAAATAAACCTTTATATCACAACACCACAGCAAGTTCTCTTTAAACTGGAAAAAACTCACTAAGAAAAGCATTAAATATGAAAAAGGCTCATTGATGCTAGGGTGCGGGGTAAATTTCAGCAGCTGAATGTTATGCTAAGATGGACAGTATATTCCAGAAGCTGCAGTATGTTTGTTTCAAGTGCTTTGGGAGAGAATTCTGATTCAAAGTACTTTTAATAAAAGAATATAGATCCACATGCTATTCACAGCCTTAAGCATTCCCCTTCCTTTCCCCACAACAGGCACCTTGTGAGGTAGGTTGGGCTGAGAGTGTTCTAAGAGAACTGTGACTGGCCCAGGGTCACCCAACAGGCTTCATGTAGAGGAGTGGGGAATCAAACCTGGTTCTCTAGATGAAAGTCCACTGCCTTAACCTCTACACCAAGCCGGCTCTCTACACTCTCTAATACTTGAGTTTTAAGGAGGAAGACAACTGACTGACTAGAATACTGGCAAGTTGCACTCCCTTTCACATTGAAGTTCAAAACCTGTAAACTTTGCCATTAAGGTTCAGCGCTTCAGTTTTGATACCAAGAAACTTTACAGATAACACAATGTTTAAAATTACTTGGAAGTGTTCAACAGTAGTTAGAAACCTCAGAGCTAAGTCGCAAGTGCTCTGCACATGTCAAAAGAAAAAAGAGGAAGCCTTTAAAATTGAGACGGAGTATAAAAAACATGGGATACAAAGATAATTTATCATCTAAAAACAAGCAATCAACCAAGTAAAAATACTATGCGAGTTGTAGAGTGCAAGAGCACCTTACCCACCACTGTGTGGCAATGGCACAGACACACACGTCTAGATGCAAACAGCTGATTCATACCATTTCTTTCATATAAACAGAAAACAATATGTAGTAATCATGCACACTGGGCAAGCCAACATTTAGAACGGATGGTATATGGATGTATATTGTTACTGCTATCAAAAAAGAATAAGAAAAATATTTGTTTTTTTCCACCATAAGAATGTTAGCAGAACCAGTGCTAAACTGATGTAATTTAGCAATCTTTTAATGAAAAGTTTATATGAAGATCTGCCTGTTTCTAATACTTAGGATGACAGAAAACTTAATGAAGTATATTGTGTGGGTTTGATACAATGCTATCACGAATAACTGTACCCATTACCTTCTCTTGCCCAACACAGTTTTCATCATGTTCTTCTTCAACTCGATCCCGTTTCAACGTCTTCAAAAATTCACTCTTTTTATCAGTCCGCATTCGCGTTAATTTGGTTAAGCGAGGCTGGCCAAGTTTATCCACTGGGGATGAGGAATTTGACCGATTGCACTAACAGGGGAAAAGACAGTATTGAGACATGAGAAAAAGTGAGGAAATTGTAACTTTTGGTCAATTAATTATCCTATTTCAATAACTTAGTTTCATGGGTGTTCAAGATTCTCCAGATTCATTGTTTAATGCACAACCTACCAAACCTGAAGCAGCCCGGACAAAAAAGGAAGAACACATAGCTGAAATACCTCTTTCACTGAATTCTGTGATCCAACAGTCTTGGCAGTAGATTTGAAAGCACTGAAGTTTCCAATACCATATGCAGAATCATGAGGAAATGGAGTCCCAAGTTTGTTCTCTTTTGTTTGGCTTTTCCACTGCATAGACTAAAATCAAAATGGTAAGAGATATCGCAGAAATGAAGTTAACTAACTAGTTTAAAAAAATTCATTTATCAAACATTTCACAGAGAAGAGTCTAAAGCTACTATTTATAAGGGCATGTAAAGCCCCTGACCCGAAGCAACTGCATGCAAAATATGATACAAGAAATACAGAGGTGGTGAGGGACAGTATAGGAGGGAAAAAGGGAAATTAGAAATTAAGGTGAGCAGATAAATGTAGTTAGGCTTAATTTCACTTTCATAAAATGTTATATGAGCATTACAAGCAAAGAAATTTTGCAACAAAGTGAGGCTGCCCTGCTGTCCATACACACCACTTTCAATTCTTACCTTTGCTGGTGGAATTACAGGCTTGGGAACTAAGCCTTTATAAACACTTGTACCAGTCCCATTCTTAGCTGGCTGTGAATGAACGTTTCCTCCCACAGGGAATCCAGATATCTGTAAATCTTTTGTATTGCCTTTTTTAATGACCAGCATTCGTGGAGATCTAGATTTAGGATTTAGAGGATATTCTGAAACGAAGTTTGAAAAGAAAAGAATCAATCCAGATTTCAGGGGGAAATTCAGCACAGCTGAGAGAAAGGCTCAAAAGTTTGTGATTATACATCATACCCAATTCCCCTTATATTTTTGTAGGGCATTTAATCAGAGCATTTGAAGCCAGGCCTATGTCACATGAATAACACCATCACCTGGCTAAAAAATAAAGATCCCTGTACACAGATAGTTTATATATTTCTCAACACAAGGGCTCAGCAGAAGTCCCCAGATTAAAAAATGTATAAATACTGCATTTGACACAAACACACAAAATGAAGCGATTTAGTTATCAATGAAGGACATAATTTTAAGGCAAACAATTCATAACTGACAGAGACAAATTATTATATGGAGAAATAAAATGGCGTATAACGTAGAACAAAATAGTATTCAATAACTTTATTGCACTGCAAAGGCCAGTACTCTTACCCCAAACACCTGCAGCTAAGGATTTATTCTGGTTTGGTTCTCTCTCATATTCAGGATTCAGGGATGGCTAGAGGGGGGGGGGAGATAAAGAAACATACAGCTCAATTATTTCAGAACCTTTTAAAAAGTCTCATATTTGTAATCTAGTGTGTCAACTAACAAATTTGCCTGAGAAAACAGTCAGGTCTTTGAGCATTAAGGGGGTATAGGGTGAGTCATTCAACAGACTATCAATCGGATGAAAGTCCTCTCATTTGGGTGCTAAATTCCAAATTATTCACTCTCCGCTTGGGAGTACTGTATTGGCTTTCAGCCTCTCTTAATTAACTTCCAGAAATGAAATCAGAATACTCATAATCTGATGGCATGGAAAGTGTTAACCTGTTTATATTAAGTAATTGTCATTTTGCAAAGTAAATCCTTGAAGACTGAGATTCACATTGCTCTGCACCCCCCCCCCAACAGTAAATATGAAAGCTAAGAATGAATGCTTCTTTGCCAATGACAAATGTGGGTCTTAGTAAGATTCAATGGAAAGATCCTACTGAGAACTCAAAAGAACTGAATAAATTATGTTTTACTCCGGTTTTTGCAAATCCCAGGCATCAGGTCATCACAGTTCCTAGAAATTTCATTGTGGTGCCTACCATTTTCAGCTATGGTACCTCTCAGCAGTTCTTCCACTGGTGACAAATGGAGGAAGGGGTCCCCTTTGACTACCAAAGGCTATGTTGGGGATTGTGGGACCTACATGGACAAAGGCAATGTGGGACAAGGGCTGTAATATGTAAGGGAATTGGCCGAAATTCAGCTATATAGGTGGCTGGACCCAACCCAAAGCTTTACCGTATTACATCAGAATGTTCCATTGTATGACATAAAAATAAATGTATATGAAGTTCCTGTCACTGCTTGTTTACATTTAAACTCCAGGTTACACCATTCAGTGACGGTGGATGAATTCATTTCTTAGCCATACAGCTCCAATATTGAATTAAACTGAGCTTCGTAAAACAATCATGGAATTATGAGAAACTGGGGAGACGTTAGGCTAGGGTTAGAGGATAACGTTTTCCTGTGATGACAACCAGGGTTACCTCTGTATTAACTGATATACCAGAACCCTTCTGTCATAACTTTAGTAAAATTGTATGAAGAGGTTAGGTTCATGTTTAGCAGTAGCAATAATTATAAAGTTTTTTCATTAGAAAATGAAACCCTGAAGGCTGAAAAATTAGTATGGCTCCTAAATTTGGCAGCTGGCTCCTACAGCCAAAGAAAATGGGTTACAGTCTGGCTGAACTCACAAAATCTTCAGCTTCAAATTGTTTGTGTTCTTCCTTGTCTTCCTTTTTCAGAGTCTCACAGTCAGGTGCATTGCTTTCATGCTGTCCTTGGCTTTTCCCAGAATGGAAGCTGCCGGTGCGAGCACGTGAACTCCCGCCATGGTATCCCCCTCTGTGATTTGTGTTTTCAGTGCCATTTCTACCTTGTGAGCGCCAGCCATTCCTCTCTTTTCTTCCCAGATGCCCTAGGATTTTAAAAATTGAAACACAAAACCAAAAAGCAAGTTTTGACTAGGTTTTATCTTGCAAAAAGGGTATAAAAATTTTTAAAATTCAATGTTAAGCTATACCTAAGAAATTATTCAGACTTATGACTAAATCTTGTAGGGACTGAGCTGTGGTATTGTATGTACCCCTCTCACTCCTTGTTCCCCGCTACATGAGATGAGGAGATACGTGTGGACACAATTTCTCCGTAATCCAGAAAGACAAGCTCCACCTATAACCTAGGCTGGGGTCCGGTATTAATACCAAGTTTCCAAATACCCGGGTACATTAAAAATTGATCTGATTATCCTTACAGGCCTTAAAAAGACCACTTTTTAATGGATTAATCCTGTATTGTTAATTGTGGATTAGGAGGGACAGACTAAAGGAGTACGGCATACTCAATGTGAGCAGGATACTCTGGAGAATTGTTCCGTATATTGAAATGTGTTGTTCAGTGAAATGTTTTTGCATTCTACTTAAAGGGCAAAAGCAGAGAGTTTATGAATAAGGAGTTCCAGAACATTCCAAATAAGACACCGGAAAACAGAAGAACATCTTATCTAAAGACTAAATACAAACCTCCATTTGAACGGCCACTACTAGGATCAAATCCATCAGAAGAGTTGTGCCGCCTACGGTTAACTTCATAACGGTTCTCAGTCCATGAAAAGCTTTCGGAATGCTTCTCAAGATTCAGTGATGACTGAAAATGGAACAACAATATTAAATGACCTTACCTTAATCACCACCTTAATCATCACCAGCCTTCTAAACTATACATCATCCAGATATTGACATTTTCTCAGTCTTGCATACTAAGCATCCTCCAAAATCTTTCTAAATTCTGCCCAAGAGGAAGACAGGGCTAAAATCATGGCACCTAAAGAAAACTCAGTAACACCTACAGCATCCTACCACTCTACATGTGCTCCATCGGATGTAACTGTATATTGGGCTGCACTTACACAACTGAAGTAAATGCCACCAGATGGCTGTAGTTGTCAAGTTCTACTACAAGCATATGTCCATCATAGTTCCCAGATAAAACATTTATAAGTTTCCAGCTGTTCAGGCTGAGCTATTTGGGTCTCTGTTTGCACTTCCAAATCATCCAAGCTAAGTATCATTTATTCTCTATGCTGTAGCCACTGAAAGATGTGCTATTTGGAATCAGTCTTTTAGTGCTATATTCTACACAATTTAAAAATTAGGGTGTGTGGGTTTTTTTAAAAAAGCATTGCTTCGGCATACAATTATGCAGTCTGCATTTTCAACACATGGTGGAGCTAGCGCTCTATCAAGCTTGCTGATGTTGCACTTTCCTTTCGTTAAAAGTTTTGATGATTTATGATCTTTCAGGCTATTATTGATCACTACTCTACAGTAAGATGAAAAACCTGATACCTGAGAAGTCGGCAAGTACTGCTTGTTAACAGAATGCAGGCAGCATTTTTAACTCAAGATTTTTCCACCACATATGGGGCATCCTTCATATTATGAGACTGCTGTTTCCAAACTACAGGACAGGTTCTTGGCTTCAAGGTATTTTTGGCTTGTTTTTAAACATTTACATTAATTTTTTTAAACCCTGAAAATATATCTGCCATAGTGACAATTGAAGAACACAATGAATTGAATCCTACAGAAGTTTTCCACTAAAAGAGCCAGCAAAAACTTTTTGTTCTTGTAAGAGTCAACCAACTGAATGTATTGTGATACTAAGAAAACTTTATTGCCTGAACTAATTTAGTAGATGGAACAATTTCAATCCATCCATGCAAAGCAAATTCCTTAAAATCAAGGGGAAATCAAAATCTTACTTGAAATCACAAAGATCAATTTATTATCTTTATATGTAACTAGGAAAAAGGCCCGTTGTGGAAATAAATACAATGTCCTCTAGAAAGAGGCTCTGGGCGGGTGCCCTGGCCTTGGACACTCAGTGTCAGTTTGCTGTGGCAACCTCAGCAGGGTATAATGACACTGAGTCCACCATTTTCTCCAGAGGAACTGATCTCTGCTACCTAAAGAACAGTTGTAATTTTGAGTGATCTCCAGTCCTCACCTGGAAATTGGCAATGATCATTCCCCAGAAGGGAATAGTTAGTTTGGAGGGTGGAGTCTATAGCTTTGTACCTGTCCGAGGTCCCACACCTCCTGAAACCTCACCCT
Organism: Gekko japonicus; assembly: GCF_001447785.1. Lineage (NCBI taxonomy): Eukaryota > Metazoa > Chordata > Lepidosauria > Squamata > Gekkonidae > Gekko > Gekko japonicus. Next base: position 248,297 of record NW_015176030.1, on the reverse strand, counting down.
CTCCAGGCTCCATCCCTCACATCTCCAAGAATTTCCCACCTGGAGTTGGCAACCCTGTCTCCTTCCCAGCCAATCATCAACCTACCTTTATTTCCCCCTCACTCTTCAGCTTTCCACCCACACACGCACACACACACACACACCTGCAGCCTCTCCTGTGCTCTGAAGCCCTGACTGCTAAGTCACATTGGCTGTCATATGAGGGCCACCTCAGCAGCACATAAGGATACAGAGACCACCATTTTCTCCAGGGGAACTGATCTCTGCCATCTGGAAAGCAGTTTTAATTCTGAGTGATCTCCAGCCCTCACCTGGAGATTGGACACATTTTACCTCAGAACAGCAAATTGTTTAGAATGTTAGAGGCAAAAGCCAATCAAGCCACATATGCAAACGACCTGTGTTCCGAGGCAAAGGCCAATGAGGCTGCATATGCAAATAACCTCTGTGTTCTGACTGGCTATGGGGGGGAGGGGAACAGCAAAATGTTTAGAATGTTGGAGGCAGGACTCAGGCAAAGCAGCCAGTGGATAGGGAGACCCTCTGAATGACAGATGAGAGAGCGAACTGATTTTGGAGCGTGTGGAATGTTCTAGAGAAGTGCCACCACCATTCGGCTTTTATTTATAAGGGAGATAGCCAACTATGTTCCTACCTGCGGATACCTAAATTTGCAGATCAGAGTGATTTACGCAGAAATAAGATTTTTTTTAGCAAACTTGGGGGATCCCCCCAGGTTTGCTAAAAAATCCTAAATTGAGAAAAATGAGTGCAGGGGTTGAATAGATCCCAAATGCAGGAACTGTTGTCTGCACAGGAACAGATAACTGAAACATATCTCATGAAACTGTGGCAGGCAAAGAGGGGAAGAGGGCAGGCAAGCGAGCAAGCGGAGCTGGAGGTCAAGAAAAGAGGAGCCAGACTGCTGATGCTGCTACCCAGCAGAAAGGTAATGGTTGTGGCCAGGAACAAGGAAGAAGCAGCAGAGTGGCTTTCTCCTTCCTTTGACAGAAAGTGAACACAAACAAACAGCAGTGGGTAGGAGAGGAGGGAGAGAAGGTGGGTGGGTAAGCTCTCACTGCAGGAGTGAGCAAGGCACACTTCAAAACATTTACTCCTCTCCTCACATGTACAAAAAGACTGGGGTCCCAAACTGACTGTGCCCAAGGTAACCGAGCAAGATATTATAAATAGGAAAATGTAAAGACTGGCTCCTTCCTCCAGCCACAGCAGCTGAGAACAGTTTAAGAACATAAGAGAAGCCAATGTTGGATCAGGCCAATAGCCCATCCAGTCCAACACTCTGTCACACAGTGGCCAAAAATACCAGGTGCCATCAGGAGGTCCAGCAGCACGGCCAGGACACTAGAAGCCCTCCCACTGTTGCCTCCCCCCAGGCACTAAACAGTGCATCACTTGCCCCAGACTGAGAGTTCCTATCTATGCCTTGTGGCTAATAGCCACTGATGGACCTTTGTTTAAAAACAAAGAATCTGTGTCTCCTATCCCCCCCTCCCATCTGATTGGATTAGTAGCAACACTAAAACCAGAGGGGAGAACCTGTTACAGTGGGGTCAAAAATTAAGCAGATCTCTGAAAGATAACAATGCTGAAGGCAGCATAGAAAACAGGACTATCACCCCCACCACATACACACAAATTATAATATTAATGAAAACTAACCACAACAGAATTCTGCAACATTTTGTTACATGCCCCACTTGTCAACCAAACTAAAGCACACTTCCAATTTTGTGGCAACAATTAACAGGTTGCTTTACAATTAAATACAGCTGCTATACAGTTTAGGAATATAATGCAAAAATCTCAGCTTTATGCAGTCCACACTTTTTTTGCACTTCAGAGCTGTTTCTGCTAAGAGATACAATATTTATGTTTGGCTTTTTCTATGTATGCAAGGATACTAATTAAGACCATGCCCTTGAATGAGAAGTCTTCGCAGTTCTTTGGAAATGTCCCACTGAACAAAGTGTTTTTAACTAACCACTTTAAAATTGAAACAATGTGTAATAAAATCTCACTTTTAAAATTTCAGCTGTAGTGCATTTTCTATTTTTGAAAAATGTGATTTAAAAATGCAATTGGAATGAAACACAAAAAATATATAACTTCTTAAAACTGAATTTATGACCCTGTTGTGGATAGCTGTTTTTTTAATAAAGAAAAAAAATACAAGAAAACAGCTTTCTCAGTCATCATATAGCATAACTGTTCAGGCAGTTATACTGTAGCTTAATACAGGACTGACAAGTCAATACAGATATCATCTGCTGCTCCACCAGAATAACCTTCTGTTTTATGCCATCTACTTTCTATCTCAGACTAAAGGTTAGACTTTATTGCATTCACTTTAGAGTTAGGCATCCACTTAAATCACATTATTTATTTTTTTAAATCCTAGTTAAAACAAACTCAACCTAAACTGCAATTCTTTGAAGTCTATTTTTCTACCCTGAAAACACCGAAGCCAAGTATATTTAGATATGGTTTCCACAATTTTAAAAGCTGTTGTTTAGGCAAGTTCTTGTGATTCAGCAGATAATAAGAAATTCACCTTTGATGATGATGATGGTGGAGTAGGAAAATTAAGCCAGGCTGGAGCAAAGTCATGCTGCGCCATTTAGGTCCAGTCTCACCAAGTCAGTGAAACAAGGCTTCAACACCTCATTGCAAATGCCTGTCAGAAAAGTGAGACATATTGTTACATATAAAGACACGGGGGAAATATTTTAGTGTCTAAATCATCAAACTTCATTTTCTTTACTTGCGGAAATGGTTCCCAATTGTATCAATTGCCTGTGGGAAGCCTACACAGTGGGATCTACATAAGGACTTCAGTGGAAACTGCACAAGCAGAAGCACGCCAAAAATCCAATTTAAACTACAAAGCAAAAAAACCCCTGAAGTATATTAGATTATCTGGCTAAACTGTGCAAGACTAAAACTGATAATAGTAAAACACAAGAAGTCTGAACATCAGCATTCAATGAGAACTCTTAGGCAATGCTAGAAAAACAGCACTAATTACAGTATAGTTCACCCAATCATATATCTATGCTGCGAGCTATCCTGTTTCTACCTCCCTCCTCAAAACGCTTGAGGCATTTTACAACATTTTTTTAAAAAATACAACACTGTTCAGTATTATACACTTAGAAGCAGAATAGAAGGTTCAGCTGAAGCAATGATGTTCTCCACCTTCTGCCATTCAGTCCTAGCTCTCTTGCAATGCAGAGGGAAATGAAAACTTTGCATGTTTAAAACCTACCTTGGTTTATCCACTAAGAACCAAAACAGACATGACACTGGATGAACATATTCTCTTTAAAAAGGCAATAGGTACAGTGGGAGGGGGACGTTTGACATTCCCCACACTCAGTTTCACCAATTGAAACCTTACCCTTTCCTAGCTCCACAAAGCAAAAAAGAAATGGCACAGAGGATGGCTACTTTTCCCTTCTTAGGACGAGCAGCACCATAAGGTTTCAGTGGGCAAACAGAATTGGGGGAGAAGGGTTAAACGCACTCTCAAGGACTGCAACCATTTCCTTTCTTTAAAAAAAAAATCCTGGGATGACCTGCTCACTCATTACCCAGTATCATACCTGGTTTTCCCCTAACTTTCATACTATCACTCCTATTCCTTAGATATGACATCTTCACATAACCTTCCCAGAGCACAAATCTCAATTCCCCTCAGGAAATGAAGTACTTTATTGTTGCTGTGAAACTCAAATAAAAATACCCACCTTACAGCAATGATACTCAGCAAGAGGCATTAATTGAAAACAGGAGGAGTAGGAGTTGGATTTCTATCCCACCCTTCACTCAGAGTGGCTTACAATCTCCTTCCCTTCCTCTCCCCACAAAAGATACCTTGTGAGGTAGATGGGCCTGAAAGAGCTCTGAGAGAACTGCTCTGAGAGAACTGTGACTGACCCAAGGTCACCCAGCTGGCTGCATGTGGAGGAGTGGAGAATCAATCCTGGTTCTCCAGATTAGAGTCCACCGCCCTTAAGCACTGCACCAAATTGGTGTTTACTGAGCACACACCAAATATACAATTGTAAGATTTTTTAAAAAATAATTTTTAATATGTAACAATAACTTTTTAATTGCTAGATCACATCTGAATAATTGTTCTTTCCCCAATAGAGATTAAAAAACTCCTGGAAATTTTGCAGCCACAGGAAAACAGGCTTTATTTTTTCCTGCCATTTTTTTTTTTTGGGGGGGGCAGGGGGTGGAAATTCTGAGGAAAATACTTTCCTAAATTGCTTAGCGGTTTAACACAAAATTCTTAATTTATAACTTAAGTTTGCATGTAAGTTGTATGTTTGCCAGATTTATACAATTTAAAAGCATACATGTTGTTTTTAATGTGAAAAACTGCAAGTATACACAATAAAGAGTTGCAGAAAGGTGGGCAAAATAAAAGCTGAAAGTAGAAAAACATTTTGTAGTAAATAAAAGTGTATTATTTAAACACACTCTCACTGAGTCACAACAGGTAGGACTGCAAGCATGTTTTGACAGTAAGATAAGAACATCAAAGACACTTCTATTTAATAATATATTATCATTAAACACATTACAGCTTATTAATTGTTGCCAAATTTATATTTAAACAAAAAACTTCTGAAAACACTGCACTATGTCTACAGTATAAGATGGTTATTCAGTCCCCCCACCCAAATTTCCAAATTTTTCCACTGGAAAGATTTGAGATTTCTCAGACTTTTTCATGCTGTGTATTTGGGAAGAAAGAAATGTTTTGTAAAACAAGATTTTTCTCAAAGAAAAAATATTTCATAGGTTTTATTCAGTGCTCCCTGAAATTTCCCAATTTTTTCCATTGGAAAAACTGAAAAAGTTCTGAGACTTCTTGATGTTATATATTTTGAGTGTGGGAAAATCTTGCCTTAAGAAGCATTTTATTCATGCTAAAAGAGAAATACTTCATTGGCTTTTTTCCAGTAATCCTGCCACCGGAGAACCTGGGGAAGTCTCAGGAAAAAAGTTTTTTCCCAAATCCCCCTGGCCCCTGGCCATGCCCCACCACTGTTGAAACTCGACTGGCTCTTGTGTATCTTGAGTGAGGAAGACTTTTGACACAAAACTGTTGAAGCTTTCAACTTCTCCAGAAATCTTTACTAGGCAGAATGTTTTTTAAGCATGTTTATGTTAAGACACGTGAATTCTGTGATGACTGCACAGAGACTACAAAGAAGGATGAGTGTGGGCAGGACAAACCCATTTTCCATCTCTGGCACAAGACCTGCAGCTCACCTCCCCCATCCTCCAGTTCCCCCAACAGCAGCTGTTTCAGGGTGGGAGATAAAGGTGTCCCTTGCTCGAAAGCCAGTCAAATCCGACTCTAGGGTTGCGATGCTCATCTCCGTTTCCAAGCCGAAGAGCCAGTGCGGTACGAAGACTTCTCCGTGGTCATGTGGCCAGCATGACTAGACGCCGAGGCGCACGGAATGCTGTTACCTTCCCACCGAAGTGGTACCTACTTATCTATTTGCAATTTCTTGCTTTTGAACTGCTAGGTTGGCAGGAGCTGGGGCCAGAGACGGGAGCTCACTCCATCATGCGGCACTCGGGTCTCAAACTGCTGAACTACTGACCTTTGGGTCTGCAGTTCAGCATCTTAACCATATGCCAATTACAAGACCCACCAAGCACAAGCCTTAACACACATTCCACACTGGAGAAGAGTGCTTAGGAGAACCACAGATGGTGCCCAAGCCACTCAATATCACACCTTTACAGTCTAAGTAAGGCTGAACTACAAATACAAGATACATCCTAGATTGAAAGGTTGAACTCACAACAAAGGTCCATTTCACATGATGAACTGTCACACCCATAAGCAAAAGTAGGCTTGCCAGTTTGGTGTGGTGGTTAAGAGTGGCTGACTCTAAATTGGAGAACCGGGTTTAATTCCCCACTTCTCCAACATACAGCCAGCTGGGTGACCTTGTATCAGTCACAGTTCTCTCAAGAGCAGTTCACTCAGAGCTCTCTCTCACAGGGTGCCTGTTATGGGGAGAGGAAGGAAGGGAGATTGTAAACCGCTCTGAGTTTGGAGTCTCCAAACTCTTCAGTTTAGAGATTTCCACAGCAAATTCAGAGATCCATACTTTGCACATCTCTCAGGGTTAGGCACCCCTACTCACTAAATTTTTTTAAAATTTACTACCTCTTGCCAATATAGATCAGATCAACAGTGCAGAAAATATTGGAAACTCCAACAGTGGGATGCAACATAGACAGCACTGCATACACAGAAAGAACCCAAAAAGATTGGTGGGCTCAGACAGTTGCATAAAGCAGTCTTGCACATCTGAAGATGCTGCCCATCCGTCTATCTACACAGGAGGGAGCTCAGAATGTCCTCTTCCCCAAACAAAAGAAACCTTCATGTTAAGTCCAATATTTCACTTTTACTTGAGGAGGACAGTCTGGAACGTTACCAAGCAATACATTCATACACGGAGGAAAATCTCATCCACTAACTAGGATAGAAGGAAATTCAGACCACTTCTGCTGCAAGATTCACAGCCCCAAGGCCATAAGAGTTATGGCTACCGAGTCCAGCCTGTAACGTTTGACAAATGTGGACATAAGTACCCATGTTAAAGCTTTTCAAATGTTTGACAGGAAGCATTCATGTTAAAAGCCACGGAGGTCACTGCACAGTGGACTGAGCATGGTGTTACACCTGCTGGCACTTGCCACCCTTGAGATTAGCATGCCAATGAAATGCATTCTTTGAGAGTAGTCTTGAAGACCTAACAGCGGGAAGGCTGTTAAGCAGGGCTTTTTTGTCGTGGCATCTGAGTACTGAATACTGGTGGGGGGGGTCCCAGTCTTGAGCCTTGGGTGCCAGCTCACTCACTGAGCCAGAGTGAGTGCGCACCCTCAGTAACAGCCTAGGAGAGATCTGGAGAGGGAGGAAGAATTCAGGGAATCAGTACAACCACAGTACTGGAACCTCTTTTTTACAAAAAAGACACTGGCTGTTGGAACTTCTGAAAGGTCTTGTACATCTTAGGTAAACACAAAGAGTTGTTTGCAGGTCTAACAAATGCCATTCCTTCCCCTTTGGATGTGAAGGATTTGGGCAGGACACAGGTAGACTGATTTCCTGAGAGCAGTGAAACACAGAATTTACCTTTGGCATAAAGGCAGCGTCTAGATGGAGGATGACTATCTTTGTGGAAAATGCACGGTCCTCTGGAAAAAGACAGTGCCCCCAGTTCCAACACTGTCCTGGCTGATGCCACTGCCACTAAACACAAAAGAAATTTGTGGTTCAAAGGAAGCCTAAGTGTGTGGTTGCAGTTCCACATGCAGTCACCATCAAAAAAAGCAGAGAACAACTGGTGGATGTAGAATTGTCTCACACCCCCAAGGAAGCACTTTACTAGGTGATGCCCTGGATATTGGGACTCATTAATTTGAGGCAGCACTGAGGCCAAAGCCATAATCTGCCTGAGAAGTATACTGGGTCTTAAACCTTGAGACCTTCTTTCAAGAATACTGTGATCTGAGGAGGGTGAGAAGCTCGCACACTGAAACCCTTTCTTCTGCACTATTGAACATATGCTTTTCAAGTGCTGTCATAGACTCTGAAAGTTGACTTCCTACAATAGCAAGATCTGTGTGACATTTTTTGAAAACCCTGCTTTAGTCAATGCTTCCCACTCAATCACTGAGCAGTCAACCAAAGTCATCCCAGATCTGGATGTGAAATTGGTCTCCATGACAACATTTCCACTGATATGGGAAGTTCACAGACCCTGTTGACAGGGCCTTGAGAACCACGGCCATCTGAAGATGCTGTTCTAGTGCAATAGACTTCTGATATGATAGAAAGGTCAACTGGACCAAATGAAAAGTGGGTTATCATGAGGAACACTGTTGACTGAAACAGTAATCAGACACTGAAACTGAGTTTAAAATATCAAATCCATGGGAAAGGATACCCATGTCAGCTGGATTGCCTGTATGCTTTTCTTCCCAGTCTCTTCCCAGAGGAATACTTTGTCCTTTACAGAGTTCATGACTGTACCCAGGTGAAGAACTGATCGCAACCAACTAACTCTTCTGATAATTTATGACGAAGCCATGTTGTTTCAAACACTGCATCAAGAGTCTTGAGATTCTGCAGGATCATATCACTGGAAGGTGATTTGATTAGGTGGTTATATGGATGAATGTGGATGCCCTTAAGTGCAGGGATTGGTTATCAGCAAGACAATCAGTGTGGTAAAGACTCATGGTGCAGAAGGTAGCCCAAATATCATGGTGCTGCACTAGAACTGCCAATTCTTAAATGAAAACCTGAGGAATCCCCTACAAGCTGGTAGGATGGGAATACGTAAATATATTTCGGGGAGGTCTATAGATGTGATAAGAGTCCCTAATTTGAAGAGGTTCAGCAATAGTTTTTAAAGTTTTCCATCCTGAATTTTTCATGTCACAAAATGATTCAAGAATCTTAGGTCTAAAAATTGACCTCCAGGGGGTGGGTTGTTGTTGTTTCTTTTTTTTTGGGGGGGGGAGGGAGATGAAAAACAACTGCATAAATGCTCAAGTGTCTCTGCTGTGATGGTACAGGCTTAACTGCTTGTACCTCCAGCAGATGAGACATGGCTTCTTTTGTCTGGGTATTTGGAAACTGCATAGTGTAGAAATCTGTCTTGTAGGGCACCATATCCTGACACGACAGTGCTTCTTACTCACTTGTCTGAGGCTGACTACTCCCATAATCTGATGGAATCCTTCTAGCTGACTCCCCACTGTGCTGCAGACACAGTTCACCTAGCTTCAAAGTACTGAAAGGGTGTCCTGAAGCTTCAGCCCAATTGTTCTGTCTGTGTCACTGTCTGGATCTGTTCCACAAAGACCTTTTGATGTGGCTTTGGGATCTTGGGAGATCTTTAGATCGTAAAGCCTCTCATCTGTCTGAGATGGGCATGGGCTTCTTCTTACCCTTTCGCTCTACAAGGATCGTCTAGCTGACCAGCAAACAGCATACCCTCTGAAGCAGGGGCTGGAAGCTGTGGGACTTGGAAGATGTGTCATGGTTCCGTTCTTTAGGCACAGATACTTGCAGGTGGATACCACTGATGCCACTGCTCGAGCTGCAAGTTTCTGCAAAGTTAGGCCATGTTAAGATGAATGCAGCAGTTCTTTCCAGCCTGAAAAGTTAACTGAGGACTTTTTCAATGGAAAAATCAATTGCAGCACAGGAAATAACACACTTTTAAACTTCCACTACAGACCACAACATTCAGAATTATCAGTAAACACAAGTACAGAGTAAGCTTTAGAAGAACACCGTTCTCTCCCAATGGAAACATCACATAGAGTAAACTGGATAAAATTCACCAAATGCCATTTAGGTAATAAATAGTTCTCATGAAAGATTTCTGATGAAGAGATCAGTCAAGAAGCTTGTTAAATTCACCTCCTACAATGATGCAATTATATGAAAACTGGCTCCATGTGTTGAAAACATGTACAAACAATTTGAGGAGCCGGATATGTAATTTAGCTGGGGACAGACACTTAAGCATAGTCAAAATATGCATCAGCAGATTTTGCCTGCAGTACAAGAACACACCCATAAGGGTCTTCAAATTCTTATTTATTTATTTATTGTTTACATTTCTATCCCGGCCCTCCAGATATCTGGCTCAAGGCGGCTAACAACATTTAAATGGCATAAACAACCAAGTTAAAACAATAAATATCATACCAGTTAAAACAACACCAGTTGCAATTAAGCCAACAGAAATGGCAGTAATCCAAATCCCATCCAACGATAGGGGTAGCGTCCAGTGGAATCTCAGGCCCGAGGGTGTTCTAAAATTTCAGACCAGATGATGTTCCAGGGCACACTCATCAGTGGCAGCCCCTAATCGAAAGCCAGGTGGAAGAGCTCCGTTTTACAGGCCCTGCAGAACTGTAAAAGGTCCCACAGGGCCCTGATGTTCTCTGGGAGCTCATTCCATCCTCTCTAAGAACTTGAATGTTAAATAGATCCAGGTGGTCAGCTGTGTTGGTCTGAAGCAGTAGAACAAATTTAGAGTCCAGTGGCACCTTTAAGACCAATATAGGTTTAAGACCTTTTGATGGTCTTAAAGGTGCCACTGGACTCTAAATTTGTTGAATGTTTTTATGCATCAGGGTAACCACACCCTTTTGAGCATTTTGATTGTACTGTTGCACAGCTTTTGCCAATCCAAATGTATCTAAAAGTGAGGACAACATAAACATTTGAGTGAGATGTGGTTTAAATAAGTGAAATTTTTGAATACTGCCCCACTTACTACTCTCTTTTTTTATATTTCATTTTACTGTTGTGCTTTAACAACTCCAGTTTCTTGGGGAAGGGGAGTCATCTACTCAGCAGAAGACGAACAGGTGCTTACAAGGAATAGCAAGTTTGTGCACTCTGGCTTTAAACTTTGTTAACTTTGAATGCTCCTTGCAGTTGGACTACCTATCTTGGGCCCTTTCGGGGGCTTCTTGTCTGCTGCCCCTCTCTAAGTGGAAAGGAGGAGGAGGTCAGATTTATACCCTGCCCTTCACCCAAAACAGCTTACAATTGCCTTCTCCTCCTCTCCCCACAACAGTCACCCTGTGAGGTAGGTGGGGCTGAGAGACTTCTGAGAGAACAGTGACTGGCCCAGGTCACCCACCTGGCTGCGTGTGGAGGAGTGGGGGAATCAAAACCGGTTCTCCAGATTAGAGTCCACCACTCTTAACCACTATACCAAACTAGCTCATTAGTGTCTACTTATGCTACAAGTGGATCCCATTCCTCCCGCAATATCGATTTGAACATTTTTCATATGCTAAGTTAACATCCAATCCAGACCTAAACATTTAGAAGAAATATTTTATTTATAGAAGGCTTGGCCTGATAGGGGTTTTTTCACATTGGACCACCTGATAGTCTATGATGATAAGATTTGTCATTTTCTCATCTGAGGTCTAGATATGACTTGTCAACTTCTAATGCATGGCCGTATCTACAATTGCAACATCTGTTGGTATCTAAATATGAACCTGCAGCATTAAGTGTCTCAGAGTCCCCCTTGCTCCTGGAAATTCTAATTAAATTGATGCAGAAAACAAAACCTACAGTATTTGTCTATCAATATTTGATGTCAATTAATACATGATATGCAGAGTCTCAGGAATGAATGGAATAAGGAGCTAGTTTATACCTGCTCGCTCTATGGATTTTAAATTGTGACATTCAGCAAAAAATTATGTTAGGACACAACAGTGACACCTTAGCAAAGGACTGCATAAAGCGTCTAACTGCTGGCTTTATAACTCACATGACAGGTTCCTTAAACATATGCTTTGATTCAGTTTTTCTGGGAAGAAGTTATTACTCATAAATTTTCTATTATAGCGTTAATTGGTTTTTTGAGAGTGCTTATATCCTTTTAAACTATCTGCCCATCTCTTGGAGGCTAACAGATGGTCAATGAAAATGGACCTCCACACCCTTATTACAGCTAAAAGACTTGTATGACAACATTGGAGAGATAAATGCCCATCTCTGGTAAATCACTGGACTGAGGACCTTAGAACGTTATCAATATTTGAATTAATGGCACGCTGACGACAATTGTGTGTGGACTTATTTTTAGATATCTGGAAACCTTTTATAGAAACATACGTGTAGATCTGCCATCACTGTTATACTTTTGTCTCTATATATACCTCTTTTCTTTTTTCTTTTATTTAGTTGCTGGATTTTGAGGGGTTTTTTCCCTTGTTCTTTTTTTCCTGTGTTTTTTTTTTTTACAGAAACAAAGTGTGTTGGACGAGTATGTGGGAGACCCAGGTTCAGATCCCAACTCATGCCATGGAAGCTGGCTGGGTGACCTTGGGCCAGCCAGCTTAACCTAATTTTCAGGGTTGTTGAGAGGATAAAATGGAGGAGAGGAGAATGATGTAAACCATCTTGGGCCCTCATTGGGGAGAAAGGCAGAGTATAAAAGAATTTAATAAATAAATATTGCAAATCCATCAATATGAGGGATGAGTGTTGCCAGCATTGCTGCCTGTCTATACAGTGCACTTGTTTTCAGTTTTTGATCAACACCATTCTAAAGGAGGGTAAGGATTGAGTGGATCCAAGTGCTTCCCATTGTACCATCTCACACTATGCCTTCCAGGAGAAATTATATACTTTGATGGTGGAAGGTTTCCTAAAGAATAGCATGCTATCAGCAACTTTCCCTAAATAGCCTAGGTCTATGAATCTTTTCCTCTCAATTTCCAGATAGTCAACATGGAGCTATGCTGGGTCCAGGTGCCACAGTGGTTTCCCCATCCTCCATGATAAGAAAACCATATGAGGTTTCAGCAAAGTCTCCCTGTCCATCCCTTGCCTCAGCCTCACCAATCCTCAAAGGGAGAAGAAGAGGGAGAATATGGAAAAGGGGAGAAATGAGTGAAGTAGTCATAGAAAGAAGGTAAATAAGCAGAAACCAATAAGGAAAGGGTCATAGGTTGTAGTTTATAGTGGTCCAGTTTTCAGAGCTCCTATTAAGAGCCTCTGTTCCCTAGTAAGGCAGGAAACAGACTGAATGAGGAGACAGGAATTCAAGTTTTGGTCCTGCCTCCTTGATGGACAGATGGGAATTACCCATGAAAAAATGCCCTCTTCCCCCAGAGTGACAGCAATTCAAAAACTGCTGATTTTTAGTCACCTTGGTTCAGCCAGTAAAAGAGCAAATCATAAATGGATGTCAGAAAAAAGAAAACAACTATTAAGCATCTCTGCTCAAGATTAGAGAAGGATGCTAAGTTTGAACTATGTTTGAACTATGGTAAACAGTTTGACATTCTATAGATTAGAGAACATCAGCAAGAGATTTATTTCCCTGATGAAACTGTAGAGCTCCTAGCTTCAAACATTTTCAAGAAAATACATTGCTTTAGGTACAAACTGGGAAAATCCCAGCTGTATGAACATCCACAAATCCAATATTTTATAATAGGAACCAGAGTTTTTCCTTTCAAAACCCTGATGCTACTAGGAATTTGAAGGATTTATGCAGTCTTGCTGTCACTCAAACCATGCTCCAAACTTCCAAGAAGCTCCACAAAACGCAAAGCTAGGAAATGCTGGGAACAGCATGTCCATTGTTGGAGACAGAATACTGGACCAGGTCATGAACAAACATGTGCCAATGAGACAATTCTTATTTGAAACCATTTAAAAAAAAACACAGAGGAAATGTGGAACGTGATGCTTTATATACATTGACCCTGCCATTAATGGGACATGGAGTGCTGGAAAAATAACTGAGAATTCCTATGTAATTTCAAATATTTTGTTTCCTGGGATTTTCCCTAAGACTATTCAGACATTCTCCAAAGCTGCAAGATGTGATAATATGAGGTATTAGCACAAAGTAATGCTATACTAGCAATAAGCTATTTTTTAGTCTCAATGAAATACACTACACATTAAGTCTTAAATATCTATTTCAATTCATTTCCAAGGGGGTGATTACATTAGGATAGGAGCACTAATTAAGTCTTTGTTCCAGAAGGCTTCAATTTTCTAGACTTCAAACTCATTCCTAAAAAGAAAGTTTTATTGGAATGCATGAACTATCAGATATTCATCCAAAATAATTAGTTTTGCTACTATATACATTCATATTTTATTGCATAGGTAAAAGAGCTTTGATACCTATTGATTGTAAGAGATGATATGAAGAATTGGATAATGATCTGATTGTAATTAATAACAAAGATGTTACCTGGTTAATTTATGTAGAAAAGGTTAAGTAGGGGAAATGACGAGGTGAATTGAAGATCTGAGCACTGTGGGAAGCCATGTAGGGGGGAAAGGGAGGAGGGTAGGATGTAGGAAAGATATAAGTGTATGAAAAGTGATGATGTAACTTGGATATATCCTAATAAAATGTTTTACAAAAAAAAAGAGCTGGCATTGATCAATTTTAGCTAGCTTTTAAAGTCAGCAATTATTTGCGCCTACTTACCAACTCTGCCCCTTCCAAGTCCTCTGGTATGGGGCAAGGTTTCATAAGGCTTTGCACTCCATTTTGAAGGCATTATAGGTGGCTTCAAAAGGCAATATTAAGTGCAACTGGGGGGGGGGTTGAAGGCTTGACAACCATATTTGTAGTCCTTTCAAGAAGACACAAATAAGCAGTACATACCAGAATTTCAAGATGTTGAGATTTCCAGGATGTTGCCTAAAAAACCCTATATTCTTACAGATACACAGACTATGGTTCCAGTTTTAAAAAATCACATCCAGTAAATATTAATATCTCCTATTTGTATGTCATTACAAATCGTCCTTGCTGTTAGAGAGAAATTACTAGAACCCTACTGTCTCACATCTAAAGGTGACAAACAGAAACAAGAACTCTGAAGCTGTGGTAGGTAATATAAAACTATTGCTTCAATAGCTTGGATTGCAGAAATACAGGTGTAAGCTTTGTTATTTCATATAAACTCCACGTTTACTACACCCGTATTTAAGGCTGAAACAAAAACTGCTGATCTCTAAGTTCCACTACCGTATGGTGCCCATTAAGCTGCTATTCCTCATATTATTTCCAATAAAATATTGCATGTATTATGGCAAGAAAGCTAACCTATCTTCAGAAAGAAGCATCAGAGCCCCAAAATGTAACATTGCACATAGCACAGGGGATGAACAAAGAATCCAAAGAACAGTCCAAACACACTAGCTGTAATTTTTGCTGTTGAAGCTAAACAGGACTAGCCCTCTACATTGCCAGGTCGGACAGCTTCCTGAGAACCACAGGTAGGCTGCTCTAAGTTTGTTTGGAGGAAGCAAGATATAAATGTGTACCAATCAACTACTGAACACATTTTTATCCCTACAATTACAACAAAAAGTTACTTATCTGCCAAAATATTGAAACTGAAAAATTTAGTGTACTTTCATTTTGTGAAACTGCGAAGTACCAGTTCTATTTCGTGTAGTGGTTAAGAGCATGGACACTAATCTGGGAGAACCGGGTTTGACTTTCCATTCCTCCACATGCAGCTACAGTGTGACCTTGGGTCAGCCACAAGTTCTTTCAGAACTGTTACTTCAAGGGCAGTTCTCAAGAGAGCTCTCTCAGCCCCTCCTACCTCACAGGGTGTCTGTTGTAGGGAGGGGAAGAGAAAGGGATTGTAAACCGCTCTGAGACTCCTTCGGGTAGTGAAGGTGAGGTATAAACCCAATCTCTTCTTCTTCTATTTAGCTTGCCTTAAATCCCCACCCCCAATAAGATTAATAATCTCTACAACTTTGTTGCAGGAAGACAAAGACAAAAACACGAACAGATAAAGATGTCTACAGACTGGAGAGAGAAGAATGACAGAATGTAACCTGAGAAAGCCCTTTGAAGCTTTATATTTTAACAGAATCTTATTTTCTAAACGTTCTAGTCACTGTTGTACGTCTTTTTAAATATGTGACGTTATATTTAATGAGAAGAAAAACAACAGTAAACAGACTCAGCTACAGTACAGTTAAAAACAAAAAGGGGGTTGTAAGACAGTACCAACTTTCTCAATACTGAGTATCACCACCCAGTATTTGAAATGCTGAAACCACAGTATATTCATGAGATATGCCATTTCTGCTCATGATTTCTGTGTGACCCTCAGCAGTGAGGCGTGCAGCTCTTATTCATAGGCTTCAAGTACTTCAACACTACCTGTATGATGCCATTTCTAGATCTTTGTCTACCAGGTTTACACAGTACTACTGCTGTCTTGATCGTCAGATATTGTAACTAAGGATGGGCACGAACCAGGAAAATAGAGATTTGTGAAGGTTCGTGATGTTTCACGAACCACAAACTTCCACGAACCTTCCCATTTAACAAACTGGTTCATGGTTCGTGATGCAGCGCAGCTACTAGATCACCACTTCCAGGTAAACCTCGCTGCTTGGACATCACTCACATGCTGTGTGGCTTTGCAAGAGCCATTTAAAGGGAATCCTTGTGGGTGATTCCCATCCATCACTTAGGGAGGCAGGACTAATTTCAATTACTTCCTGTTTCCTGTAGTGGGAGTCACCCTAGGCTCAGTTCTGGTGCTCCAAAAGCAATACACTAACTTAACCACTGTAAAAAAGAGAACTTGACCACCAACAACAAGAGTATAGCCAAATCACAAACATTCGAACAGGAAGAAAAAGGTGAGTCCTCTCTCTCATGTAATCTTATTATTATTTTTAAATAGAGTGTGAAAGAACAGCATAGTAGATAGGGGAAATGACGACCCGGGAGGACCAAGATGTCCTCCAAGCCTCAGAGGAGAAGGACCCTTCACGGTGAGGAACCAATGGTCGTTCTCCCTCTGAGGTGGAGGACATCTTGTGGGACCTCACAGAGCAGTGTCCCTAATTTTTGGGAAGGTGGTCGTCATCAAGAGACAAGAGTCAGAACAGACTGCAGCACTCTCCATCTGAATGCTGCATCAGCAGAGTCATACATATCTTATAGCAGTCCTACAGACTTCCTCCACCGATGCCCTGTTGGCAAAGGCCATATTCATTGCAGCACTGCGAAGAGAGCGGGCTGTGATACCTGCAGGAACTCGTTTCATTCTCCTGTAGGCTACAGTAATGCATGACCTCATAGTGTTGCTTATGGCAGAGTTAGACATCTTTCTCCCTGTGTGAAGAGGAAAAATGTTAACAAACATATCTTCTGTCCATCTGAAACAGGCCATTCTGAGAATATAGCATTTGAGCACTCTCCTCACATCCAGTGTATGCCAAACATTTTCCTCCAGATGGGTTGAATTTGGAGAAAAAGATGGCAAACAAATCTCTT
>NW_015176030.1:224784-229181 GCF_001447785.1 Gekko japonicus | reverse complement strand
CTACTGCATAAATTAGTTAGCTCTGGAGCCATCTTTTCTGAGCTAAGACAAAAAGGTGTGAGCCGAAGGCTAAAAAACTGTGAGCTAGTTTACACTAACTCAGCTTAGACGGAACACTGCCCTGCAGTAGTCTGCGGTTGCTGCATGGTAACCTCTCTATCAATTTACGCATCCACACAATAGTTGCTTTAGAAACTGTGGATGCTGCAGCTGGCATATTGATTGCCAAGGAAGTGGCCTCATGTTCATCTTCAGAGAGCAACCCAGAGGATTGTAGGGCAGTTGCTGGTGCATCAATCACAGGTACCTGCAAAAGATCTGAAGCAGATGTTATCAAAGGGTACAACTTTTTAACAACCCCTGAGAACTGATCCTAGGGTGACTCTGGAAGTGGCCTCATGTTCATCTTCAGAGAGCAACCCAGAGGATTGTAGGGCAGTTGCTGGTGCATCAATCACAGGTACCTGCAAAAGATCTGAAGCAGATGTTATCAAAGGGTACAACTTTTTAACAACCCCTGAGAACTGATCCTAGGGTGACTCCCACTACAGGAAACAGGAAGTAATTGAAATTAGTCCTGCCTCCCTAAGTGATGGATAGGAATCACCCACAAGATGTCCTCCACTTCAGAGGGAGAAGCCATGATGCACGAGTGCAGTCCAAGCTTGCAAAAGCCATCCAAAGGGTTCCCTTTAAATGGCTTTCACAAGCCGTGGTGCCGCAACTCACAAGTGAACTCAAAATGCATTTAAATGCCTTCTGAGTTCACTTGTGAGTTGTTCAGCCACGGCTTAGAGAAGCCCTGTTGCCAGCACACCTGCAGACAAACTGCATGAACCTCCCAAAGCTACCTGTGAGGGTCATGGGAGGCTTGTGGTGACAGGATAGCACGAACCACAAACCAGGCCCAGTTCATCAAGAATTTAGGTTTGCGAACCAGTTCGTGCCCATCCCTATGTGTAACTACTAGTCATTAGTGCTTTCACCACCAATAAAAATATAGTTTACCCAAGTTTTACAAATTCCTGCAGCCCAAGTGATACTAGGAAAAACCTGCACTTATTTTCACTAGGTTGCTAGCTTCACCTCTATACGTTGCAAGCTGCAGCTTAAAAATTAATACAGCCCATAATGCCACAAAGTATGAAAATGCACATGACAATTATATTTATTTTTCAGGCCCACCATCAGACCCACCACTGTTAAAACACATAGCAAATTCAACTGTTTTTGTAACTTGTATTTCATTATTATTTTGGAATAAAATAGATCGTTTTTGAAAATGATAAACTCTTTGGCATCTCAGTGATATACAAGGTTATCATCTAACCTGACAGCTCAATACAATGAACACCCATGTTTAATTTTATTTCATGCCAATATATGTGTATGCCAATATATATTGGTATGTCACACCACTCTGATGTTATCACACACAAGCAACTTTGCACAGTTCAGCAGTAACACTGAATAAAGCCTTCCATTAGAATAATCTCATGACAAGGATCCTTCTTGAAGCAGAGGGGGAGTGATAAAATTACTCATTAGAATCTCAACTTCGAAACAAATCAGCTTATAAACAAAAAGATGTATTGATTGGGATTCAAAAGCTTTTTTAAAAGCTAGTGTCAGATTTTGTTACTGACTGAAATAATATTGAAAATCACTAATCGATACTGAGTTATTTATCATTCTAAAACTCGTGGTTTTCCCCAAAAATGGTACTGCATGGCTAAAGGACAAGTATTATCTACACCCATGTGTTGCATAGAAAGAGGCTATAAAGTAAATAGAGGAAATGGTTGAGACAATGTGTTGGGAATGTGGAAAAATCCTGGACAATAAATTTGCAGTGTCTATCTTCAGAGTGGAGAGAAATCCATTGCTATCCTCTCTTGATGCCATGGAAGGCGGTCTGGAAGATCCCCTCCTGTTGAGAGCATCTGGCTCAGCAATGCTCAACCTCCAAAGGGGGGGGGGAGAAGAGAGAATAACATATAGGAAGGAAGAAGAAAAGGTTTTTTGTTTTGTTTTTTTAAGTTTCTTCAGAGAGAGGGAACAGCAAAGATGAAAGGAGAAAGTGAAAGTAAGTTAACTCAGAAAGATAGGGTTAGGCAGGGCCTACACCTAGCTGCTCTCCCTTCTGAGGCAGGAAAAGAACTGAGCTTCGGATGACTCCCACTACAGGAAACAGGAAGTAATTGAAATTAGACCTGCCTCCCTAAGTGATGGATGGGAATCACCCACAAGATGTCCTCCACCTCAGAGGGAGAACCAGGGTGATATTATCCTTCATTAAGCTATCTGAAAAGGTCCTCCAAATCATAAACTATTTAACAATAATTTCCACAAAGAACTAAACAAGTGAAAGTCACTGTGGCACAACAGCTGGTGTTGGACTGGGGAGACCGATGTTCAAACCTCCACTTGAGTGATCATGAGCCATTCACTGATTAGATCCAATCAGCTTCTGCACTGGCAAAAAAGAAAGGGGGCCACCCCGAAAAAAACTATGGTGGGATCATAGGACCTGCATGTACAAAAGCCATATGGTATATGTGCATGTGTGCTGCCAGGAGGAAAGAAATTGGATATCATTAATAAAGAACTGTCTTCCATGAACACTGCTCAGAGCTTCTAGGCACAAGGGGGGGGGAAGCTTACAGATACCTTGCCCCTCATACAAAGCATTCTCCCTATCAAATTTAAGTCTGACAGAACAATAGGCACACTTGTTAAATACAGAAGAACAAAGGACATACACAAATACATTGCTTATGCTACTATGTGTTGCAAGCCGCCCTGAGCCCGCTTGCGGGGAGGGCAGGGTAAAAATGTCAAAATTTTTAAAAAATAATAAATAATCAATCTTGACACCGCTACACTTTTCACTTTAAAAAAGGAACTGAACAAGACTGAATTAAAATATCGACTTAAACCCCACCTAAAAGTTCAACAAACTGTATGAAATGCCGCTTCTTTGCTTCCCTTCTCCCACTGCAGCTCAATACTGCTGCTGTGAAACAGAGGACTCCCAAAGAACAAGAGGTGTCAGCTGGACATCTGCTATGGGAGGGGTGAAACGTTTCCTCTGCTCTTGTGCATCTGGAAATTTTAGGTAGGATCCAACCTACTCTCTCTCAGGCTAATCTACCTCATGGGGTTGCCGTGGGAATAAAACAGAGGAAGGAACAACTGCCTTCTATGCATGCTGCCCTGAGATCCTAGGGAGCAATGTGGGATAAAAATATACTAAAAGTGAAAGTACAAAATGTAGTTTGCTCAATCCTTTATTGACACTGGTTTGCTTTGGACTGAGACATTACAGCAGAGATTTCCCCAATACACATAACACATATTTGGTTCCAAGTCTAAATCTGCCATTTAGCACTCAGAAAGGCAGACAGAGTTTCCAACTATAAAGTTCAAACACATTCCCTCCCCCCCCCGTGCTTTTATTTTAAAACAAAACGGTAGTCCTTGCATTTAGTGGAAGACTCTTGACACAATCAGGGTTTCAGCTGCACATCAATACCACACTCATCATGCTTAAATATAAAAATAATAACAATTATTTGACTCAGTTATATTGAAACAAGATTTTCGATTTTAAACTTTTATGGCTGGACTTTTGTCAGCAAAACAAAACCTTGCTGCCTCTCCATCTCACTATTACCCGCTGAGTCTCCCAAAATGTTTCTCCCGGTGAACAGGGTACCATTTTAGAGAGCTCAATGGCTAATAGTGGGAGTTCAAAATGCCTTCCAATAATGGAAATTAAATTTTAGATCAGCCCATACTATTTTGGAAAGTAGACACAAGTCATGACCTATTTATTTATTTCGATTTATATCCCACCTTGCCTGCACAGGCAGGCTCAAGGTGGTGTACAACAGTTAAAATACAATAAAATACAGATGCGAAAGCACAATGTAATAAACTATTATAAAATTTCACAACAGTAATATATATATAAAAATGCCGTTAAGTGCAGATGGCTATTGCTGTAAGATGATCCAATGTAGCTAAGTCAGTATCTGAGTTGTTCTTAATGTCATTAACATGAGGACCGTAACAGTTCAGTTTTTAATAGCTCAATCATCAGTGGCAGCTCCTAATCAAAGGCCTGGTGGAAAAGCTCCGTTTTACAGGCCCTGTGGAACTGCAGAAGGTCCCACAGGGCCCTGATGTCCTCCGGGAGCTCATTCCACCAGTAAGGGACCGCCACAGAAAAGGCCTTGGCCCTCATTGTGGCCAGCCTGGCTTCTTTCGGGCCTGGGAGAACCAGGTGATTTTGGGATCCTGATCTCAGTGCTCTCTGGGGGACATATGGGGTAGATAGGTCCCTGACCATATAGGGCTTTAACCTTGAACCAAATCCGGTGTGTTATAGGCAG
>NW_015176030.1:217295-224380 GCF_001447785.1 Gekko japonicus | reverse complement strand
GCCCAACAACAGATATAGCTGGGTGTTATCTGCGTATTGGTGACACCCTAGCCTGTGCCTCTGGGCAATCTGGGCAAGGGGGCGCATGTAGATGAAAAATAACATTGCAGATAGCACCGCTCCTTGGGGAACCTCGCAAGCCAGCGGGTACCTCTGGGACGTCTGCTCCCCCAACGCCACCCTCTGTCCCCAATCCTTTTGTTCAACCAGAAGACACTTCTGCCTATATGCATGTGACCAAGTCTCATCTGGAGCCCCTCATCTTTTGCATATTTTCCCTTATTTGTTTTTATTTGCACTCACATCTTTTTAGACTGTAATCCAGTACACATCACAAACCAAGCAGGTTCACTTGCAAAGTAACATTTTATGTTGTTAAATTGGTGAAGTGATAGGAAAGTACTGCATTTTCCCCAACACTACCTTTTTTGGGGGGGGGAAGCATTTTTTCCCCGTGCCTTCAAAATTTCCAGATTTTTTTTAGATAGTATGAGATGTGGTGAGCTGCAATTGAAGGCAGAATTGGCAGAAATCCCACACAGACACACAAGCTCTGTTGTGCAAGAGCTCTTGGAAAAGCAGGCAGATGCAATTACCACCAATTCCCCTTTCCCATTGCAGCCCTTTGCAGCACATCTCACATGCTCCGAAGAATCCCTCAACCAACAAAAAGTGGGGCAGGGGGCTAGAGCATGAACATTCAGTAAAGATCCCTGCTATGAACTCTACTCCATTTGCAGTTATCTGGAGCCAAGCCAATAGTTGCATGTGCACTAAGGCACCTCCTTGCTGCAGAGCAACCAGTTTTACCTTCCCACGTCCCCCCAGTGCATAGTATGTAGAAAACAGGCCAGACAGCTCCAGAATAAAGTGTGACAGGGTGAGGAAGTGGGCACTTAAACCTAACCATTGCTCTCCATGATTTGATTCCTTTTATTTAAAAATTTGTGTTCTAAAATTTAAGCATTTTATACATTTAAAAACTGAACTGTCTACTTCTATTTTGAAAGTGATATTTTAACTATAGATCAGATTAACGCTGTATGGGCTCTAATATTGCTTGCTCCCCTCTGTGTGTAGTTTCATTTTTATATTTCAAAGACTTTAAAACAAATTGACATAGAGGTTCCTCAGATACTGCCTGTGAAGACTACATTACCTTATCTACTATGAAGAATATATTAAATT
Organism: Gekko japonicus; assembly: GCF_001447785.1. Taxonomy (NCBI): domain Eukaryota; kingdom Metazoa; phylum Chordata; class Lepidosauria; order Squamata; family Gekkonidae; genus Gekko; species Gekko japonicus. Next base: position 223,192 of record NW_015176030.1, on the reverse strand, counting down.
AAACTATGTGTAGCAAACCAAAGTGCTAAACTCAAAATTAGTAGAAGCAAGTTCAAATCTCCTTTAAGCAATAAAGGTGGTGCTGAGCTAGTCACTCTGAAACACACTTTCTTTAACTCTTCTATGCTCTTATGAGGAATTGAGAAAAATATATAAAAATTAACCCGAGTTCCTTGGAAGAGTAAGATACAAATGTTATTTATGTGGCGCTGGTAGTATTTGAAGAATTTCACACACATTCTCAGTCATTACAATCACCTGATGACATAGTTATGCCGCATTGTAAACTGAAAACTAGAACTAGTGTAACAGTCTTCCCAGACTACCAAATAACAGACAAACTTTGAAGTCTGAACTTCTCAACTCAGATCTGTGAGGGAAGCAGCAACAATATTTCACATTAGACTTGTGAAAGATCAACTTGTGTAATAATCGCTTCCTAGGTGCTTACATTGTAAGGGAGGGGCTCAAGGACAAAGAAATTTAGAGACATTCAGGGAAAGGAGACTAAAGTAACATGAGTGTTTCACCTTTACCCCATCCAAAAACTAGGTCCACTGAATCATCCCTAGAGCAAGAAACTTCCATCAATCCTTACTAATTTTATAAGAGCAACTGTGCTGTTACCCATAACTACCTCCATCTGGGAGGAGGAGGTTCTGACAAAGCTGCAGGTTTGCTATGGTGATGTACATGACCTCAGCTTTTCCTGAAAGATTTACGCATGTCCAACCGCAGAAAATATGGTGAGTTATTGTTAGGGACCGAGAAGTTACAGTTTAGAAACAGACTAATACTTCAAAGTTTCAGGACCTGGCTAGGCTGAGTTTTGATGCTCCCATTGGCAAAGTATTTCATACGAGAGATGCCAATAACTAACTGCAACATCTCAACCACACAATTTAAGGCTGCAACACCAAAAAGCTGCAGGTTTGCTATGGTGATGTACATGACCTCAGCTTTTCCTGAAAGATTTACGCATGTTCAACCGCAGAAAATATGGCGAGTTATTGTTAGGGACCAAGAAGTTACAGTTTAGAAACAGACTCATACTTTTAAGTTTCAGGACCTGGCTAGGCTGAGTTTTGATGCTCCCATTGGCAAATAGTATTTCATACGAGAGATGCCAATAACTGCAACATCTCAACCACACAATTTAAGGCTGCAACACCAAACAACTATACTAGCAAATGTATTATCACAATAGCAGGAAAAACCTCATTTTCAAGACACTTTGTACAGATTCTTATAATCACTTTTTGCATTTATGAATCCATGCTGCCATCAACCCAGTTTCAGCTTATGTAATAAAACAGCTTTGTAATCATTATTATGTGCATAGATCCACATTTATAGAGCCAAACAATTCTGAAATATTTACAACAGAGTGAAAACTGAAAAGTCGTGGCCTATATGCATAGCTCAATGGATGACATTACCATATACACCCTCAACTCATGGCTAATTTGAAAAAAATCCACAGGAATGAAGTATAAACTCCAACACAGAACATGCTATGGACTTTGCAGGCAGTGGGAAGGGAGGAATAGTTTTTCACCCACAGAAAGCTCACAAGGAACAACTAAAAATCCTACATGTGCCACAGACTTGATAGAATACAAAAGGTTTCACTTTCGTATGCAAAACTGAGTTTGAAAAAACCACCAACTTTTTAAAATTACAACATCTCAACCAGGACTCAAGGGGCAAAACGCAGCATTTTTCCAACTAGCCTTTCACAATGATATTCCTTCCTAAGGACCCTCCAGAGTTCTCAATAAACTTTTCAAAAGTTCAAAAGGAACTCAGGGTGTTTGAAGGACATTGTGCAGAGACATTCTGATCCTGGCTCTATCTATGAGGTGCTGAGCGTCACACAACAATTGAAATTTAAGATACTGTGTTTAATATATAATTCACAATCTATCATTTATTCCTGAACTAGAATATGTAATTCTTACAAATTGTTTCAACAAGTCTTGTGGCTAACTCTGTATTAAGAGTGCACAACAGGGAAGGAAAAGCTAGTCAGAATACTATGAACTGTTGTTAACACACTATTCTGGTCACAATCCAGATAATCTCTACAAGTCTCCCTTATAAAATAAAGAGGGTGGGAGTGCTTGTGCTCAACCCCTTCAACACAAGATAATGAGAAGGGGGAGTGGCTCAATGAACAGAAGGCACACACACATAAACAAACCCTAGCTTCCTGAAAAGAAGCACTAAAAGCTCAAATGTAAACAAAACTCTTTTAAAAACACTTCCAGAATCAAAATATCAATACTATCAAAGTGATTTGTTGTTACCAGATTTCACTTCAGTGATGTTATAATAAAAAGTCAAGAATTACAAAGTTCCTTACTTACAAATCCAATATGTAAATCCATTGGGAGTTAAATAGCTAAAGCATTGTTAGAAATCAACTAGATTTTTATAAACAAGAACACAGAGTAAGCTCAGGAACTGTCACTCACTTTATGCACTAGGTTGTTTTGTCCATCTTACATATTTCAAGCAGCACTGGATTCTGTTGAAAATAAACCTGCAGAGAAATTAAAGATAATGTGACTAATATATTTAAAATGAAGGTCTCCCAATTCATTTGTTTAACAAATACTAAGAAAGACAAGTTTACTGTTAGTTATTACTAGAAAACGAATAACCTTTTAACATGTTAAAAGGAATTCTCTCATGCTGGGAGAAAGCTTAAGAAACCAATGCTATCAAACACACAGCACCAACAACAGGCATAGACACCTTGCCCCTGGTACAGTGCATCACCAGGCATGAGTACTACCACACCAGCACTGGGAAGCCCCAGATACGTTTTACACACACAATCTCGAAAGGCAGGGGTGAGGTGCTAAGGGAGAAGGCCTTTTTATTTATTTCATTTATAATCTGCCTTTCTCATTGAGATTTCCCAAATGCCGGCCTATCATACAGCATTGGTGCATAAATGGACCAGCAAAACATCACATAAAGGTTTAAAAAAGAAGTTTAAGAGGCATAACAAAGTTTGAGTCCAGTGGCACCTTTAACACCAACAAAGTTTTATTCATGGTATTGTAGGTCTTAAAGGTGCCACTAGCCTCAAACTTTGTTCTGCTCCTTCAGACCAACACAGCTACCCCACCTGAATCTATTAAAGAGGCAAGTGAAGCAGAGTAGCCCAAATCTGCACTACTTTCTATGGAACAAGACGCTGAACTCTCCTAAGCAGTGAGTCCGGCTGAAGTCTCAAGCAGGATTACACCTACCCTTTGAGAAACTAAACATGTTTTCAATGACTGTTAAGTCAGGATCCGCCATGTCCATAAAAATCTTCCCGTACTAACTCCAGCCCCAAGTTTACCACTAACAGCAGACTGGATGCTCTACAAAACAAAGTTGCTGTCTAGAAAGCTTAAATCAAAGTTGCCCTTTTACTTCTGTACATTCCAAACACTAGAACCCTAAATGCACTTATTAGGAAGTAAGTCCCAAGCAAACAAAAGATAAGCAGCCCGTTGGCTAAATACAATGTCAAGTATAAAATAGCAAGGAAAATATTGAATCACTAAGATACAGATTTCCAAGTATTTAGCTATTTGCCTTGAGCTGGAGACTGACATATGTTTCCACATGCAGAAGGACTTCTGCCTGCTGAATGTGAGCTTCCCACCTCCTGAGCTCTCCCAGCAGCTTAGAATGCACCCAGAAATCCTGCTTCTGGGTGGTCCCCCATCCCAAAAGAGGATTTCAGGGAGCATTTCAAGCTGCGAGGAAATTCACACTCTGCAGGCAGAACTCTTTGTACTGGCCGGGGAAATATCAGTTCAACTTTTTTGTTGTCAGAAGTGAAGGGTTGGATCGGACTAACAGAACTGAAAAAAAGTACACACATTCAAACTCCATATTTATCATTTACAACACACTAATAAATAGGTCAACGTGAATTTTATACAATACTTACAAAATCCAAGAGAACTGCAGAGATTGGCATTAACTCTTCGTGATTTGTGTTTTCCAGTTTGCCTCCCTTGTAATAATATCCCGAGTTCCTTAAAAATACTACATCCGTAGCTCTAGCTGATTCTTGGAAATCAGCTGCCCATTCTTCACATTTAAGGACTCCACAAAGTTACATCCAGGTCAGATAAATCTGAATTTAATAGCTTGTCTATTCTTTTGAAGTTTCTTCTCTTTCTTATTCCATGTACATCTCACTATCATGAGCATCAGTTCGAGAAGAAATAAATATACTTTTTATGACACAAGGAGCTTAACTGAAAAGTCAAATTCCATATCTGAAGTGAAGAGTATCTGTAAGTGTTATTGCAGGCATCTGCACGGGGCCATCCCCACTTCTTCCCAGCATTTAAAAAAATACAAAGGTGTCTAAAATTAAAAAAAGGCTAGCAAAAAGAAAGTCTCCTAGTCTCTTCATTTAGGAAGCAGGCTTCATTGCGAAATACTACCAATTCTAGACTACCTAAAAAACAAAGTCAAAATACCTGCCATAAACCACTAAAGCCAAAGTAGAATAATTAGCAGCTACATTTAATATAATCCTATAAACCTAGCAGACAAAACAAGTTAACTGTCGTTTTGCATGAAATTCTCAAACTAGAAAGTAAAAATAAGTTTTGAAAGTAACATGCAGTATTTAAGATTATCCAACTATCCATTCCATAGAGACAAAAATTAGTCCAAGATGATATCTTGCATTTTTGAGGAAGAGAGTTCAGGCTTACACAGCTGGGTTTCTGCAGACTTCACTAATGTATGAAGTAGAAAAGTAATTGAACAAGTTATAATCCCAGTCGCATTTTAGTCAATATTTTTTCATTTTAATTGAAGCCAAGGTTATAGGTCAACATCCAGTTAACTTCTCATTAGCTGAGGCACAGGTTGCAAAAGATCCAGACTTCTGTTCAGAATCCAAATAACCTAGGAGTGGGAGAGAAGAGAGATTCACACATTTCACTCAGATTTAGTTCCTAGACAGCTCAGAGCACACCTGTTGTTAATCTACTCTCAAAGAATCACTAATACTACCTTGTAACTGCGAACAAACAAGAGAAAAAGCACAGGGAAAGTTTGAAACTATTCAACAAAATAAACATTACCACAGTGAAAAAACGAGCTGAAGACAGAAGGAAAGGTTTCAACTCATGAATGAGAAAAGCAGTCGGTGGAGAAGTATAACTGAGGGAAATAAATAAAAAAAATCAAAGGATGACATTGTTTTTGCTCGTATGCAGATGCATAACAGGAAGACCAAAAAAAAGTTGGGGAAACAGTGGAGAAACTTACTGTTGTTTACCTAGGAGTAAGCACCTTAAATCCGTGGGAATTACTTCAGTATAGACATCCAAAGATCCACAAGCAACCCGGTTCGGAAACCGAAAGAGCTCGGACCCCAAAAATCTTATAAAATGGGAGGGGGGGGGCGCCGCCCGTGTTTTGTATATCTACGAGCAGGCGCGCGAGTTTCCTGCCAGGGCTTCGCTCTTCCTCCTCCCTCCCATTTTATAACCAGGTAAAGTCGGAGACCGAGTTCAGTTCCCAATTTCTTCCTCCTCTATAAATACGACGCGGGGGAGGAGGGGGGGGGTGTCGTTCACTTTCGCCCTCTCCTGTCCGAGATGCCTCACCAGGCCCTCCTCCTCGCGAAGGAAGCTGGGGCCAAACACCGTCTGGGTCTGATATTAAACAGGGGGGGAGGGGATGAAGAGGCCACATGCTCCGGACTTGAGGAGGAAGCGGGGGTGGGGGAGAGAGAGAAGAAAACAAGGAAGCTGTTGGGGAATTTATATCCCGGGCTGCTGCTCCCCCACCCCACCCACCTCCTCCCTCCCTCCCTTCCCCAGAGACGTTTTCCTTTCCTCTCTCTCCTCCTCCTCCCCCCC
>NW_015176030.1:174918-217272 GCF_001447785.1 Gekko japonicus | reverse complement strand
CCCCCCCCCCCCCCCCCCCCCCAGCTTTCACCCCCTCCTTCTATATAAACATTGTTTCCTCCGCCGCCTCTTCCTTCGGCCCGCCCGACGGTTGAGGCAGCAGCGCGGCTCTAACCTGCCAGCCAAAGTCCCAGCAAAGCTCGCAGCTTAAGCGGGGTCCCGAATTTGAAAGCTCCTTTTTGCCGCCGCTTCTCCCCCGCCGCGCGCACAACTCCTCGCTCCAGTCAGTCAGCCAGTCCCAAAATGGCGCCGCTCCGAGCCGCAGCAGCCGATGCTCTGCGCCCAAACCTCGCGAGAGTTCCTCTTCCCCCCCCCCTCCCGCGCCGCCGCCGCCGCCGCCACGAGCCAGAGGCGCTGCTATGAGGGAAGCGCGCGCGAGGCCGGCGACGACGCTGTGTGAATATCTAAAAAATAATAATGAGAGGAAGGGCGTTTGGTCTGGTGACGCGGAGGACTCCTCAGAGAGCTATTAGCGACAACCCACGCCGGTTTCAAGGCGACCCGCCAAGCGGAGGTTTCGTGGAACCCACCGGCCCCAGTACTCCTAAACATCACCCCCCCCTCCCACTTTCCCTTGCGCGGCGTCGCTTGACTGAAGGCTGGCCAGCCCGCGAGCATCCCCGTGTTACGTCACTGGGAACAATCCCGAACGTTCTGAGCCGCGAAAGGGGGAATCCCCCAGCGCACGCGCTTGCTTTTTCTGCCGAGTCTCTTTGCAGGGAGGAGGGAATCCCCCTGCACTGCCGCCGTTTGGTGCAGTGGGAGCCGGCGGGTGACGGCTAGCTGGCATTGTTCCGCTCCAATGTTCGCCTGCCCAGCTGTTGTTATCTCTGGATCGGAGTCCGGCGCGCGGAGAATCGTTCGTGAAAACTGTTGCCAGGCTGTCCATCTTCCTGGCATAGTGCACGAGGAGGGACGCTTCCGCGGAAGAAAACGCCTCGCCTTGCTGCGATGGGAAAGCCTGTGAAGGCGCATGCTATGTGGCGTGGGGGGTAGTTTTACCTAATTATTAATTGGAAAAATTTCACTGCAAAATCAGTTGCCTTTGACGGGTGGGTGTTGTAGGCAGAAACCTTTGTAGCTGCTGGATGGAAGAGCTCTGTCTGGGACTTCCCTAGCCGCTGGCCCAGCGATGATGATAGGGAATGATTATAAACATTCCAGCTGCTCAACGTGTTTATTTTTATTTCTGTGAGTGTCTTCACTGTGCAGGCTAGATGGAGTGTTGATAGGAAAGGTGCAGCAAAGTCTGGAGGCAGTCCTAGCTACTTATTATACTAAGCGCCAGTGGCACCTAGCCCCTCGAAAAAGTGAGGATGTTTTAAGTTCCAAGCCTTACCACGCCACTCCCCTTACACTTTCCCTGGGTTCCACCCACCCAAAGCTCCTTTTACCTGCCCCACCCAAATTCTGTATGCCTGTAAAATAGCAGATGCTAGAGACAAACGATACAGGAAGTCCCTACTTTTGCATCCTACTTCAGCCTTTCCAAGGGCACCTGGCTGGCTTCTGTTGCAAACAGACTAACCAGACTGAAGTCTGACTCAGCAAGGACATGCTTATGCAATAACCAAATGCAGCTAACCTTGTTTCTTTCTTATATTCACTTAAAATAGTTTCTCCTGCCAACCTAACAGTTTGAAAGCAAGAAATTGCAAGTAGATAAATAGGTACCACTTCGGTGGGAAGGTAGCAGCGTTCCGTGCGCCTCAGCATTTAGTCATGCCAGCCACATAATGGAAAAAGTCTCCAGACAGCACTGACTCTTTGGCTTGGAAGCAGAGATGAGCACCGCCCCCTAGAGTCGGATTCGGCTGGCTTTCGAGCAAGGGAAACCTTTACCTTTACTAGATTCCCTCCAGTCGCAGTCCCCTCTCATTTCTCCGTCAGAAGGAAGAAAATCTTTCCCCTACACATATACAAGTCCTGACCTGGATAGCCCCGGGGTAGCCTGATCTTGGAAGCTAAGAAGGGTTGGGCCCCGGTTAGTCTTTGGATGGGAGACCCCCAAGGAAGGCCAGAGTCTTGATGTGAACCCAGGCAATGGCAAGCCCACTTCTGATCATCCCTTGCCTTGAAAACCCCTCGGGGTTGCCATGAGTCAGCTGTGACCTGATGTCTTCCTCCCCCGCAAAGAAAAACGCACGCGCGCACATACACACATGTGCTAACTACAGTCTTTTAAAACCTGTGCCACCTGATTCCATGCATTAGGTTAAGCCATGCCTTTGTTCTCCTGGCTCTGCTCCAGCTTCAGTGGTGCTGAGGAGCAAGAACAGAGGTGGGGATTCTTTTTAATGACGGGCTACCTACTACCGGATGCGCTGCACATCACAAGCTTGCCTTGCGAAACGTTGTTGTATAATCCAGAGATGACATTGATTATTTACCTTGGTTCAATAATTTTCTTATGATTTGTTTATCAAGTTGTAGTGCTTCAGATTGTAATACATAGCATTCTTTATAAGTCTTAATTACTGTTTGATTTGTGGGTCCGACTATCACGACTGTTGGCTTTATACTTGTTTACTGATCGGGTCGTGTTTGTCCAGATTTATCATATACTGCTGACAGCCTGAACCTTGCCACTTACTTCGTCTCAGGATGTTCATTGTGGTTTGTCCTCAGGTAAGTGTGGATAGGATTCAGGTAGGTGTGAGGGAGACTGAGAGAGAGAGAGAGAGAGAGATGTGAAAGGTATCTGGGGAGTTTTAGTGGGGGTGAGAACCACACTGGGAGGGAATTCAGAAGCTGTTAACAAATGTTTAAAATATCATTTACACGTTTTTGTGGTTTCTCACTTTTTAATGTAGTCCCATCTAAGCTGTCCTGTGTAGTAATATAAACTCTGTGTAGTGATATTTTTTAAAATCACTCTTCCTCCCTGAGGAGTTTGCAATTTAAATGTCAGCACCAAGGAGATAACAAAGAAAGGGGAGCAGTACCTGGTGAGGAGGAAGTCTCTGCCCGCAGTCAACAGATCTGACAGGCCCCCGACGGATGATTATTCAGCATTGTGTCAGAATCTGCTGCCCCAACAACTCAGGCACAGCAAGCGCCTTTCTCTAGGTCTGACTGAGGCTGTAGAAGCACACAGGATAACAGACATGCACACATAAAGCACCCCAGTGCTTATTTCCACACTTCTGCACCATGCTTGTATGGGAGCATAAGGTACCATTGGTGAACAGGGACTTAAAAGTTGTTAAATTTTGGCTGGATCATGCCCACAGTTGGGACTGCAGTATTCCTGGCCTGTGGATGGGATGCAACTAGTAAAGTTGTGGATGCAAGGGGGGGTGGACACAGAAACTGTGCTGGCTTGATGAGGCATCAAGTTTGGAACAGTCCCATAAACAGCTGCCGTTGCCAGCTGTCTTGGTGTGATGCCAGTTAAAGCTGTAGCCCAGCAACACAAAAATGGGATTGGACCAAGACTGCAGGGATGCATTTAGTTCAATCTCTGTGTGTGAAAACTGGCATGCCTTCTCTAGGAAAGAAAGTTCATGGTTTGCTTTGTGCCATCTGTTTCCAGTGCTATGGTTCAGTCCTGGAACATATGAAGCAAGAATAGATTTAAGCACAGATGGGCTGGTATGGAATAGATCTCTTTCCCAAGTGACAACCCCTTTGCATCAAGGATTAGGGGAAGGGCTTTCAGACAGTCCTCCCCCCCCCACCTCTTCTTTGCTGGAAATCACTGAGTAAGCTGAAACTGAAAGACGGCAAAGCAGTCTGTACGTCCCCCACGTGCCTGGCACAGGACGTTGCCATGGCAACCCTGGTGCACAACACAGTTCTATTGCAGCAACTTGTACATAACTAGACTGGGGTGAAAGTCCGGGGAAATCAGTTGGCTCTTCTTTAGAACTCTTTTTTTATTGGACAAGGAGCTACTTAGATGGATGCAAAAAAATATATATTTTTTTTCTCCTTTCCAGTTTTCCTTGCGATTTCGTGAGCATCACTTTTTGCATTCTTGGCCTGTGAGACTCTCGTCTTCGTTACTAGTGTCCTGCAAATGCCACAGATAATTTCTTGAGACCTTATTTTCTCCACATTGTTTCCTAAAAACAGAACAATACACCTGTCTCACAACTCAATCACAGACAAATACAGATTGCACAACATTCCTTCTCAGCCACAGAAACAACGTATCAACAGCATTAGTCATCTTGTGATCAAAGAGTGGCCCGTTGTGTCAGTCAGTTCTGCCAAAAGAAATCATCCAGTACAAAAGTTTAAATTAGTAGGTTTGAAAATAAGGTTATGATTTGTGACAAAAGACATATAAACAGCCGTTCTTAAGATTAGGATCCTGTTAAGGATACAAGGCTTTCTTTGGCAGGCTTTTCCAAAATATGCAGAATGCCAAGTGAAACCAATAACCCAATTTGTCTAGTACCACAGGGTGGCAAACAGCAAGAGGCCTCCAGACCTCTGGCAAAGGTACAAAAGCCACATCTGTGTAGGTGCCAGGGCTTCAAGGCCCTCCTTCCTAAGACAGCCTCTTATGTATCTACCTAAGTGCTATCAAGTCGCGGCTGATTCAGCATGGCTCCAGCAAGGGGCTTTCAAGGCAAGCGAGAAGCGGAGGTGGTTTTCCATTGCCTTCCTCTGCAGGGTCTTCCTTGGTGACCCCCCATCCAAGAACTGATTCTGCTTAGCTTCCAAGATTTGATGAGATCCAGTTTCATGCAGTGGTTAAGAGCGGTGGACTCTAATCTGGAGAACTGGGTTTGATTCTCCACTCCTCCACATGCAACCAGCTGGGTGGCCTTGGGCCAGTCACAGTTAAGAACATAAGAGACGCCAATGTTGGATCAGGCCAAAGGCCCATCCAGTCCAACACTCTGTATCACACAGTGGCCAGAAATACCAGTGCCATCAGGAGGTCCACCAGTGGGGCCAATTCTCTCAGAGATGTTCTCTCAAGAGGTGTTCTCTCAGCCCCACCTACCTCACAGGGTGTCTGTTGTGGGGAGAGGAAGGGAAGGAGATTGTAAGTTGCTCTGGGACTCCAAACGAAGAGCGGGGTATAGATCCAATCTCCTCCTCCTCTTCTTCTCCACACCATTCCACATGCAAAACAACCTCTTACATCATCTTTTTTTAAAAATACTTCCAAAAATCCGGGATCTTCATTGAAGAAAAAAGGTAATACAGTCAGAAGAGAAAGGTCTGAGGACATGCTGTTACTGCAGGGAGCAGGTTGTCATCACCTAAGACCAGATGATGATTCTAGCAGCAGCGTGTGTGTGTGTGTGTGTGTGTGTATGTGAGGGATGTTACAAAATAAATAAATAAATTTCTCTCAGTCTTCCTATTGCCCTAGCAGTTGCTTGCTGATGTCTCCTCTGCTCAGCTGAAAGGGCCTTGTTTTGTGTGTGGCTGAGTGAAAGAGCTTCTGCTTTGCACACAGAAGGTCCCCAGTTAAATCCCCAGCATCTCCATTTAAAAGGACCAGGCAGGAGGTGATGTAAAAGACTTTTGCCTGAGATCTTGGAGAGCTGCAGCCTGTCTGAGTAGACAATACTGAGTAGACAATATGTGTTCTTTCCCCTTTCTCCTGCAGGATAGCAGCCCATTTAGTTCAGAAGCTCTGTCAGAAGTCCTAACTAGACGTTAGCCACTACAGACCCATGTCTTAGGCCTGGCTCATACATGCTGGGAGTTGGTTAAAAAAGGCAGTTCCGCATTGATAGACTACAGATGATGGAGTCCAGCTTCCATTATTCCTTTGCATTAAAAAAAAAAGACCCCGCAAATGGGAAACAAGCATAAAAGGGAGAAAGAGTCTTCCCCTCTTTGCTTGATGTGGTAATTTGTATTTAGAGGGAGTTTGTTTTTTTTTAAAGGAGCAGTCAAAAAATGTGATTCTCCACCTGCTGTCCAAAAAGGTGCAATCCATTTTATCATGTTAGGGTTCTGCATTGCGCTCTCCTGAGCCAGGCCATAGATTAGAACAACCAAACATTTGTTTAACCTACACATACATTAGTGGTTGGGGAGGGGGTGTTAACATTCTGTCTGCTTATTTGCCATGGGCAGATGAGGCTGCTATTGTTGATTTGTACTTTACACCTTCATATAACTTTAGGGGCTTGCTCAAGGGTACAAAGTCAATTGACTAATTGCTTCCCTGTGACAAACGGGAATGGGCCCACCCTCAGGAAGACTACCATCTCAAATGTACAAGGACTGTCTTAGATAACAAATGTTCATCAAGACAAGAAGTTATCAAGTTCGCATTAGGCTGCTCTTTGTATATCAAAGAGTAATCAAACAAAAATCAAGTGTCACCTTAAGGGCTGGAAGACTGATTGCAGCATAAGTTTTTACGCTTTTATCCAGGAGGCTGATAAATTCATATTAAAAGCTGCAAACAACAGAAAGTGTGTGTGGGGCGGGGAGGGGGGGAGATGTCACTAAAAAGAAGCCACTTTAAAATGAAATCAAATCCCTCTCACCACTCCTGGCTGTTGACAAACAGGCAAAGAAGGATTAACATACGATCTGAACTAAAACGGTGCAGGGTGAAACATGAAAAGCATATCCAATTAAAAAGCTACTGCTGGTCAATTTAGTATCTGTAAGGGGTGGGATGTGTGCAAAGACACGAGCTTCAATATTGAGTGAGGAATCCAGAGGCTTTGGTAAGACCGGTGGGGGTGTTCCTCCTGCATCTTCCTTTCTGCTGTTTGTAGCTTTTCATATAAATTCAACAGCCTTCTGGATGTACACTTCATGCATGGGGTGAAGTGAGCCCTAGCTCACGAAAAGTTATGCTGTAATAAGCTTTGTCTTTAAGGTGTCACTAGACTTCTAACTTTGCTGCAACAGACTGACACACCCGCCTCTCTGGAACTTTGTATATTGAGACATTCCCACCTGCTGCAGCTCTTCTGATTAAGCGATGCCCAGCCTATCAGGCACCTACGCTAGTGTTCTCAGGAAAAACAACCAAATTCGTTAATCAGATTTTTAAAAGAAAGTTTCCTCCATACTAACAGTTTCCATAATTTCTACATGGTGCTGCTTCAAGAATGCAAAAATGTCACCTGGACCAGTAGTTTGATTGTTGATCCAGGCCTGCCCACAGGGTGTGTGTAATGCCCAATTATTATATTTGGGATGAACAGATTCCCTGTGCTTGGTCAAACAAACTTGGAATTGCACAGCTCCCATTCTCCTGAGACTGTTAGCTAACTTGCGGTTCCCTGAAGCCTTTTAAAAAAGCACCCTTGTCTCTCACTGAGCTGTGACTACTGTCAATGATAAGTTGTACCAAACTTAAATAGACTTAAACTAAAAGCAGAGATTTTGCCCATCTGCCTATTAAGTAGCCTGAATACTGCTTCGTTAAGTAACATACGCAAAATTTCACATTCGGAGATAGAGAAAAAAGTGTTGGGGGGGAATTATGCTTGACTTGTAATACATCCGTTACAAACTTTTTGACCTTTGGAAACAGAGCAGCCCTGGAATGTGTGGCATACCTCTTATAGAAGCGCCCACCACACTGAAAATCAACTTCAAGCAAGAGACCTTACTATGGATCTGGCTATCAAGGGGTGGAAGATTGTCATCTACAAGAAGCAGTGACTTCTCAGTGTTGGCTCACATTTTGTGGACATTCCTCCCATGGGAGACGTGAAAGCTGGTGTGATATATTGGCTAAGAAATCCTATGCCTCGGATGCTGGAATGCTGCCAGCACAGGAGCTTTGTTGGAATAACTAGTTGGTGGTATTCTGTTCTCACCAGTGTTCCCTCTAAGCTGAGTTAGGAAGGATGGCTCCAGAAGAAACTGATTTCTGCAGTAGCCAAACTGCTCGCTCACAACTTTAATGCCAGTAGCTCACAAAGTAGAATTTTTGCTCACAAGACTCCACAGCTTAGAGGGAACATTGGTTCTCACCAATGAAATTTTTTAAATGGCCACCTCCAAGGGTGTATCAGTTCTACTAGAGACCATAGGAACGCTGCCAACAACCAATCACAGAGTGGCATGCCAATGACATCTCCGTGTCAGCCATATATGGAAACAGCCAACCAATGCACAGAGATTTTGACACACCTCCCTGATCTCACCATGCCCCACCCCTAGACAAAGAACACGGGAAAGGCAACAGCCTCTGCTGTACAGAGAATTGCAATGTATGCCTTCCAGTGCTACAATGATGTCGATAGAACAGTCAGTCCTGATCTCTGTTTTCTATTCCATCTCCTGCTGCATTTTAAATACATAGTATGAGGTGTCTTGCATGATATTGTTGGGTATACTAGTGTTTATTGATTAGGTAGGTATAAGGCTTTTAAAAAATAAAATACCGATTAGTCCAAGGGTCTGCAACCTATTGTCCTTTCTTTTCTTTTTCTTTCTTAAATAGAAAAATGGAAGGGAATAAAGTCATTGGTGAATTGGATGATACTTCTCTTCTGTGATTCCCTGTAATCTGCTTTAAGTATTTGAGAGAAAGGCAGACTATATATTAGGTAACCTCATTTTGTTTCACAAGCCGCCCTGAGCCTTCGGGGAGGGTGGGATACAAATCTAAATAAATAAATAAATAAATAAGAGTCACTGGTTTTTATTTTATTTATTGTTTATTTAAAACATTTCTATGCCACTTTTCGACCCAAATGGGGTCACCAAGGTGGTAAATATTAAAACATTTCAACATTAAAACATCTAAGACATTAAAACAGCATTTAAAACAGAGAATATATACAATATTTAAACAATGCAATAAAAATATAAAATCCATACAGCACATATAACACAACCAGGGAGGAATCCATTGGCACTTACTTCTGGTATGTCAGGCAAAAAAAAGTCTGCACCTGCAGGCAGAAGAGAATAGACGGAGACAGGTGAATCTCCCTGGGAAGGGGAGTTCAAAGGTTTTGGCGCCAACACTGAGAAGGCCCTTTCTCAGGTTGCCACCCACCTAGCCTCAGCCAGCAGGGACACCCAAAGCAGGGCCTCGAAAGATTACCTGAGAGGTACATTCATATGCTTTAGTTTTAGTAGACTTGGATGCTTTTGTTTCCCATATACATGCAATGTCCACGTTGAGCTCAGAAACAGAAGAGGAAAGAATGCTGTAAGGCACTTTGGGTCCCATTATGGAGAAAAGTGGGGTATGAATTATGTCAAATAAAGTGTGGGTCAGTATGGAACCAAATATGACTCTTTTAAAAAGAAAACAATATATTTAAATTAATGCATGCAAGAATAACCAGTATGGCTGGCAAATATTCTTTAAGAAACTTCTTAGAGGTGAATAGCTGCAAATAATCCAACTACAATCTAGGGACAGATTTGTGCCAGTGCACTAAAACAACGTTCCTGTGCATATTTATTACTTATTGAGAGACCTCATGTTCACTTCCTTAAAAAAGGACTTGCAACAACCAGTCTTTCCTCAGTAATGTTCAGTTGTAAATTTCAGTTATGAATAATAGGATTTATTGAATGTGTTCAGTTCTTTGATTGGCTGGCCACATGTCCATTGTTACCAACGCAAGCTGCGAGCACTCAAAATGGTCCAAGTCATTCCTGTGCTTCCTAAGTGCTGTACGCTCACTCATGCAGATTCTGTTTCACATTCTTCTGATCTGGTTCACTGTACATGTAACAGGCTGTTTCACTCAAGTTTATTTACTCAGTCACACAGCGTACCTTCTTCTTCTTTTTGTATTTGTGTGTGTGTGTGTGTGCTTGTGTGCCTGGAAGTCATGGTGACTTCTGGCAACCCCTAGTGCAGCTAGGATGTTTCAGAGAGGTGGCTTGATATTACCTGCCTCTGCGTCCTGGCCCTGGTATTCCTTGGATTTCTCCCTTCCAAGTACTTGCCAGGGTTGAACCTGCTTAGCTTCCGAGAGCTGACAAGATCGGGCTTGCCTGGGCTATCCAAGTCAGGATTCACATTGTACCTTCTTGCCAAGCATCTGCTACATCAGTTTGCATATTGCTAAAACCCATCACCTGGGGGAATGGGAGATTTTGCTCATCTTAATCTAGGACTAGCTTCAGTTGTTGCAGTGTTTTCACAACAGGAGCCTTCGGCTCTGCTTTTCAGATCAGATCTTTAAGGGCCATGCTGTTTTTATCCTCTTTGTGAAGACTGGCTATGAGGAAGTTGTGGTAGGCATTGGGCCCCTTCGACCTCAGCTGAGGGGCACTTTCCAGCTTGGTCTTTCACAGACTCCTGATTCTCTGACCAGAAAGATACACAAAGCTCCATCTCGCTCACCTTACTCTGCTTCCTACATGCAGCTTTCCAGCCAAGTGCATATCCCATCCTTCACTCTTCCCAGCCTTCCCATTCACTCTTGAGGGGCCATTTATTTACTAGCAGGCCGTTGTCCATGAAGAAGCCCCAGGGAATCAGAAGAAACTGTTGCCTGTTCATCGGGGCTCCTGCATCCCGTGCTTATTTAGATATTTATACCCTGTTTTTCTCCTCACTGGGGACCAAGGCTGCTTGCAACACCATTTCCCCATTTTATCCTCACGACAACCCTGTATGGTAGATTGGGCTGAGAGACAACGACTGGCCCAAGGTCACCCAACAAACTTCCATCGCAGAGTGGCGATTCAAGCCTGGGTCCCCCAGAGATCTCTTGCATGTTTGGCATCTTTAATTTGCACAGGATCCATTCTATACAATCCTGACCCTCATGAACCTGTGCTTGTCATTTCCCCAGAAAATGCTTTCCTGGGGACACCTTCTTTGGGGGAGCCATAACTCGAACCCCATAAATTCAATCCTCACCAACCTTGGCATGTAGGTAGAGGAGGGTTAGCCGGATATCCCTTGTGAGTTTGGTGTCTCTATCATGCTGAGGGGTGTTCTACCATGTCACAAACCTCACAAATGAAACTGGTTTATTTGTGATGTTTCATGGTTCATGAAGCTGGCATACCATGAACCATACCACATTTTCCCAGTTCATGCCCATCACTACTCAACACCAGTTCTCTAGGTGAAATCCATCTGGTTGTCCTCATGAATTACCCCTGCATTGACCCATGTGGATCTATAAGAACCAGATCATCACTGAGACAGTACCCTAAGACCACAATTGTACCTTTAAAGATTGACTACCTCTTTCAATAGTCTTTCAGTAGTCATGTATGGCTGCGAGAGTTGGACTATAAGGAAGGCCGAGCGCCGAAGAATAGATTCTTTTGAACTATGGTGCTGGAGAAGACTCTTGAGAGTCCCTTGGACTGCAAGAAGAACAAATCAGTCAATCCTCAAAGAAATCAACCCTGACTGTTCCCTGGAAGGCCAGATAATGAAACTGAAGCTCAAATACTTTGGCCACCAAATGAGAAGGGAGCACTCACTGGAGAAGACCCTGATGCTGGGAAAGATTGAAGGTCAAAGAAGACGGGGAAGGCAAAGGATGAGATGGTTGGACAGTGTCATCGATGCAACGAACATGAAATTGAGCAAACTTCAGAGGACAGCGGAAGACAGGAGGGCCTGGCGGGATCTAGTCCATGGGGTCGCGAAGAGTCGGACTCGACTGTGCGACTGAACAACAAAAATATGATTTATTATTAAGTTCTGTGCATAAGTAAAATTATTCTTAGTGATTTACCCCACAGGGATTAACAGCTGACCCCTTGGACACAGCCACTTTCTCCAGCAGGGCCTTATCTGAGAAAGCTACTTGGAAACCTACTGTAACGGGGTGGGCAGAAGGTCACTCAGTAGTGATCAGACACACTCCAAGCAGTTGAGAGTTGCTCTGTACCCCTCCTTCAGTGCAGCTGTAATCACTACTTTATCCTTCACTGTAAAGCTACCAGAGCAGCTTCTCTCCTATTTCACACGAAGGAGAGAGAAGCACACAGATGCGTGCATCTCTGCTCTGGATGGGGAAATGCAAGCAACAACACCCTTTCCCATCTACCTCAGCACATATTGTTCTGCATGCTATTGACTCTTTCCTCTGGCATCAAAGGTGCTATTTGCCTCTTCTGTGAAAAACACAGAAGTAACTATATTTTTCCTCTGCAGGACAGGTTACAGAATGGGGGTGGTAGTGGTGATTTGCTTTGGGAAAACAGCAGAGGCAAGGTTTCCCCACCTGTGAGCACTACAGACCTTCTCTGAAACATTGTAATTTTCTACCCACTGAGATGCCATTTTGTGACCTGTAGTCAGTGCCACTGAGCCCAAGTTAATACAATCACGCCTACAGACAAATTATAAATTAGAGAAGTTCATGCTGTAGTCTCCCTTGGGATCTCCTTTGTTTAAGAATCGTGACTTTCAGAACAATTACATCTTCCTGGGAGACTGAAACGTTCATCCACAGATTTCTGAATATTGGTAGTTTTCATGAGACAATTTTGCCTCCATTTATAATTCTGCATGGAGGCATAGCTGTTTGTCCTGTATAAACAGGAGAAGGGTATTGTTGACAGATGACTGCATATATCATATTGGACGATGATCAGAAGACTGAGATCCTGATGGTATATCTGATAGTGAGTGAAATAATTGATTCCAGTCAAAGATCAGCATGTTGCCCTGACCTGGATAGCTCAGGCAAACCCAATCTCATCAGATATAAGAAGTTAAGCAGGGCCAACCCTGGCAAGTATTGGGATGGGAGATCTCCAAAGAACACCAGGGGTGTGACGTGGAGGCAGGCAATGGCGAGCCACCTCTGGGCGTCTCTTGCCTTGGAAACCCTTCAGGGTCGGCATGAGCCAGCTGTGACTTGATGGCCATCTCCCCTACCAGTTGTTAATTTTCACTCCCATCCTCCCCCCAGAAAGGCGGGAGGAGGGGGTGGCAGCTGCTAGAGCAAAGGGAATGTGACCTTCTTGTCTGCACTGCAGTCAAATGGGATATGCAGTCTTCCCAAAAAGGTTTAGATAAGACTGCATCAAAGGAGGGGGAAATCTCAGAAAGTGGAAACTTAGGAGAGATAATAGTGTAATGTGGATGCTCCCTCCCCAAACCCACCCCAATTTAGAGGCCAAGCCAGAACAAAGCCTCTGTTCGAAAGCGACCTTAGCCTGACTCTCAGATGGCTATACCACACTGGGTCTCCTAAATTTCATCTGCGTTGAACATATTTGGTTATGAAATGAATCTCGGCACTAACAGCCTACAGATGTTTCAGTATTGACAAATAACCCGCCCTCTGCCAAGCTCAGAAATCACGCAGCTGAAACGGTCTTGGGATTGGTTCAGCAAGTCACTCGAGCTTTGCTGACCTTCAGCACCTTTACTCATTATGTAGTAAGCAAGCTCCATGCCCCAAGTTGTGTAAGGCCTTGCACAAGAGTTCATGCCATGTTCTAATAAGCAGGTTCTACAGCAGATCTGGTGCTCCCACTCGCACAAGTTGTTCAATGTCTTGTACAAACCCAAGTGACTCCTTTGCATTTTAATGTCACCTTTTTCAAACAGTGTTCAAGCACAGGGAGTAGAAGTCAATAGGACCTTAGTGAGGCAGCAACAAAAAGTCACACTCATAGACAGATATATCTATGGCTGCTTCTCAGGAGAGCTTAGAAAACGTCCATCATGGTTTTTTCCTTCTAGGGATGCCAGCCTCCAGGTGGGGCCTGGGGATCCCCCGGAATTACAGCTCATCTCCGGACTGCAAAGATAGTTCCCCTGGAGAAAATGGATGCTTTGGAGGTGGACTCTATGGCATTGTACTAGGGTTGCCAGCTCCAGGTTGGGAAATACCTGGAGATTTTGGGGGTGGAGCCCGAGAAGGGTGGGGTTTAGGGAGGAAAGGGTCTTCAGTGGGGTATAATGCCATAGAATACACTTTACAAAGCAGCCATTTTCTCCAGGTGAACTGATCTCTGTCGCCTGAAGATCAGTTGTAATCCCAGGAGATCTCCAGCCACCACCTGGAGGTTGGCAATCCTGCATTGTACTTCACTGAGGCCCGTGTTCTCCCCAGGCTCCATCCTCAAATCACCAGGAGTTTTCCAAACTGAATCTAGCAACCCTACACCCCTTCATCCCCTGCTGGCAGCAAGTGGGAAGAGAACCTGCAACCCTGTTTCCTTCAGTCCTTTCTTTCTTTCTTTATTTGTTTACTTATTTTTACATTTGTATCTCGCCCTCCCCAGTGGGCTCAGGGCGGCTCACAGAGGCAAGGCCGTTAGCCTTGCCATAAATAAAACATATAAAACATAATAAAAACATCAACACTAAAACCGCAGTACTCTATCCAATTCCAAAAACCATGGAAACCTCTCATGGCATTCATGGGACAAATGGATATTATGGGAAGGGGGTTTCCCCTCCGTTCTGAAATCCATCACTAGCGATGTCTCAGTGAATGTTGCTGACTTTGACTGACAATATTACACAGTCCATTTAGCCATTAAAAGGATACCAATTGCTGAGTTCATTTGACGGGGTGGCGGGGTGGGAATTGCTATATTATTTAAACCAACTCTTAAGGCTATAGCACCGCCTCTACATTTCCTTACATTTTAATGGTTCCTGCTTTACCTTTACTGAGCCATTGTTTATCACTCAGACATGGGAACAAATATATTGCTTTTTTTTTGGCAAGTGATTTAATGGGCTCCATGAGTCCTATTCATTTCCCAGCAAACAGGAAGTTAACACCCTGCTTAAATGCTTAAAACTACTCCACCCATGAAAAGCCCAGGTGTTTAGGCTCCATAGAAGAAGAATGCAAATATGTTAGACGATTGTTACACCTGGAATAGTCAGGTTTGGGGCCAGGAACTAAGCTACTACTGTCTCACCGTCTGATTTCCAGGAGAGTCCCCTTTGGCCTCAGCTGGAAGGAAGGGTTTAACAATTTTCTTTCTTTATTTAGCAAGCCCCTTTGCCCCCTTTCCCACTCATGACTCTCCCTTCAGTTTCTTGTTCCTTGCCCACAGTCAGAACTTCTTGGGATAGCATCAAGATACCCTGTTTCCAATGAGTTTCTCTCGCACTGTCCTTTTCTGCGCCACATCTAACAGTGACCTGGATAGCCCAGGCTAGCCTAAACTGTCAGCTCTTGGAAGCTAAGCATAGTCAGCCCTGCTGCAAACCACCTCTGAATGTGTCTTGCCTTGAAAACCCTACAGGGTGGTCATGAAGAGAAGAAGAAGAGGAGATTGGATTTATACCCCGCCCTTCACTACCCCAAGGTGTCTCAGAGCGGCCTACAAACTCCTTTCCCTTCCCCTCCCCACAACAGACACCCTGTGAGGTGGGTGGGACTGAGAGAGCTCTTGACAGAAACTGCTCTTTTCAAGAACAGCTTTTATCAGAATTACGGCTTCCCCAAGGTCATCCAGCAGGTGCAAGAGGAGGAGTGGGGAATCAAACCCGGTTCTCCCAGGTTAGAGTCCGCACACTTAACCACTACACCAAGCTGGCTGGAAGACTTGAAGACTGCAGATATCTCCACACATTCCTGAGAGCAAGTTTCAAGGAAACCAATGACACACACACCCTCTCCACATGTGCTGAAATCTATAGAAATTAGGTGTGCACAGAACAACAGCCCAAATAGGATTTTAGCTTAGTACAAAGACATTCCATTTCTACTAACTAAGGCTAAATGCTACAAGCATGTGTGGGTGTTTATTTTTAATTTATTTGTCAAGTATTTAATTGTCATGAATTCAAGACTTGGGAGACGATCAAGAACCTTCTACATGAGAAGTTCTTGCAGATTAATTGAACAGATGCTGTGGTGGAACCACATAAACAGAAGAGATGGTGGGGCACAGTGCCTTCCTTGCCCCCATCTTTCTCGATGTTGGATGTGCTTTGCTGTAGAACAAAGCCTGAGCAAATTCTGACAGAAGCAAAGAGTTGGATAGGTACAGAGAGGTTGTCTCTGATCTTTCCCAAATTTTTTTGGAGATAATTAACAGGAAAAGATGCAAACCCACTAGTAACTAACACAACCATTTAGGGGCTTGAATTGCATAATTAGCAAACAACTTACGTACTATACAAATTAAGTCACCCATGAACGTGGGCTGCTTTTACACGATGATGATTCCCTGTTGTGTGCTTATTGCCACTGCAAATGCAAAAGCATTCCAAGTGGTACGGAGCATCAACACAGGGATGCTCTGTACGTTCCTCAGTATCCTTTCATGTCTGCAGCCCCCTTCCCCCCCACACACCTGTGCCATTACAGGGCTTTTTGCTGCCTTTTAAAAAAATCAGTAGTAGCAGACATAGTTATAATGCTATAGTAATATAGCTGCTATATTTTTACAGCCAGCAAAAAGCCTACCAGTGGCAAGAAAGGAAAAATAGATGCCACAGAATATGGACAGAAATGGCACTGATGGAAGCCAATTATTATATACTGTAGACCCAGTCACATTAGAGCTTGCTATAGGAGCTCCCCAGTCACCAGAATTAGCGCGGTAGCGTACATCAAAATTGTATAAGAATTAGCATTTTGAAATATGGCTTGCAGCACTTCATTCTAATGAAGATATAAGTAGAGAATGACAAACCTGAAGAAGGACTCGCAAACGGACAGTGTACTAGAACTCCGTCGTTTGTCTGAAACTAGCACTGTAGTATTCTATATGTACTGCTAAGCTTTATATTGCATATTATAATGTTATGGTTGTAATTTTGTTTATAATTGAATTCTAAAACATTGCAGATAAAAATCAACTTATATTGTTTATTTGTACACGGTGATTTACTGTTTTACTGAATATTTTTACAGCCAGCAAAAAGCCTACCAGTGGCAAGAAAGGAAAAATAGATGCCACAGAATATGGACAGAAATGGCACTGATGTGCATGGGTAGGTTTTGGGATGAGCACCTTTCCATCCACTGAGTGAGCAAGTCCCCTTTGATTCCAATCTTTGTGCAAAGATCAGAGCAAAGCAGATTTAGGAAATTTCAGAGCGAAAGCACAGAAGAAGATGAAAGGACAACGTTTGGAGGACAATATCACGTGGACGGTGCAAGAAAAAAACCCACTGCAGCTGGAGAGCCAGGGCAGTAGAGCAAAATACCCATGTGACAGCAGCCATGGAGATGAGAACCCCCAAGCCAGAGATGACCTTGTCTACTGTAAGCCTCATTGTGGAGAAGAGGTAGCATACAATCTCTTTTAAAAAATGTGTTATTTCTACAGTGCTAATTACTGCATTTTTTATTTATTTTATTTTTGCCAGCAACAAGTCTTACAGTGGCTTTTCAGCCCTGTGATTCTAAAAAAGAAGCACAATTCCTTCAATCAAAGGACAAATGCTATTCCATGTAGGAGGACACAGGGAGGGGGTTGGGCCTGGGAAAGCTGGAAATAGATAAGTGTTTGCAGTTTGTTTGCACAATATAAGTTTTCTACTGGATCTTCCAGACAGTTTTTTTGTAAATAAGTCGTTCCTAATTAAGCACAGAAGTGTCTTGTTTCTGTAGCAGTTCTCACAACACTGTAATTGCAATGTTGGCTTGGTGCCCTAGTCCACAGGTTTTTGCACACACTGCAGCAGGCTGCATGTAGACGGCAGCACACAAGGCTCTCCGAGCACTTGACTGTGGAACAGATTGTTGATGCTGGGTTGACAGTGGTGGAGGAGCAGAAGGTAGAATAAATTTACAAATGGGGGCCAAGCTCAAACAAGCCTGCGAAATGCCAAGTCAATTGCATAAATGTAAGTGAAGGAATGAATATTGGAACAAAAATTAATTCACTGGGGGAAGGAGATTTATCAGGCAATTCTAAACAGAGTTACACCCTTTTAAGACCATTGACTTCAATGGATTTAGAAGAGTATAACTGTTCTTAGAATTGCACTATAGTTTTAAAAACAGAGCTTTGCAGAGTTTTATGGTTAGGAAGCACTATGGAAAAGGGCGGTGCTGACATTTGCTCCTTGCAGGGGTCGTTTCGTAGAAAAAGAGCTAGGGGAACTCATTAGCATAACTCATTAGCATATGCCACACCCCCTGACATCACCGGAAGTGTGTCATAAGGCCACACACCCTGCCCCCAACGGTCCCGGCCACTGGCGCCGGCCTTGCAGCTCCACTGTCAAGCCCCATGAGGGGCCCGGCGGTGGACCTGCAAGGCCGGCAGCAGTGCAAGGAAGCCCCGCGAAGGCCCTCCCTGGCCCCAGGCAGGCAGGGGTGGGGAGAGGCAGGGATGAAGCAACTTACCCTCCGTCTTCTCCTGCCTCCTCCTGGCTGAATGAGGGCCGGAAGCGGGGCGGCCAGAAGCAGGGGGCGGGGATTTGTCATGTGCCCTGCCCCCCATACCTCACCCGGGGGAACTGCGATCCCCCGCGATCCCCCTCGAAATGACCTCTGGCTCCTTGGATCTCTGTGATGAAGTGTGGTGTGGCAACTGAGGGCCAGCTCCAGGTTTTGGGAGGCCCTGAGCAGACAATGCCCAGAAGCCCCCCCATCTGCCCACCACCTGAGCATCCCTCATGCCCTCCTTTCCACCTGCCGATGACCTAATGCCCCCTACCTCTTTGTGCGTCCTTCTCCTGCTTGCAAACCCTTCCACCCTCTGGGTTGCCTGCGTCACCTGCCATGGCCACCAGGAGTGCCACCATTGTGAACCACCCACATGCCCTTCCTCAGTGGCTCTGGGCAGGGAGAACACAGGCACAGACAGGTCGCAGGGACGGTGTGTGGTTGGGGGGGTCAACACGAGTGAGCCCCATCGGAAGTCCTGGGCCCCGGCAGCTGCCCTGCCTCAGGATATGCTGATGCTGGCTCTGATCCACCTGGTTTACTTCCCTGTCATTGTAGTCATCATGAATGCAGAAGCATTGGCTCTAATTGAATGTCTGCACAAGAATTTTGTGCGTATCAGCTACCATTTTTTCTACATTTTTCCTCCCAACCAGAGGGCTTTATTTTTTGTTGGTTTTTTTTGTTTTGCATTATGTTTTAATTGTTAGTTGCTATAGCTCTATTGCCATGACCACCTAGTTCCTCTGAATTCCTAGGATTAATTTTTATAAAGTAAATCCCTAGGGGGTTTTTTTGTTACAGAAGTATAAAGGGAAAGGCTCCACAACAGCCTAAATAGCCCAGGCCAGCTTGATCTTGTCAGAGCCTGGAAACTAAACAGGGTTGGCCATGGATGGGAGCCCACCAAGGAAGATGGGGGTTGCTACGCAGAGGAAGCAAACCACCTCTGCTCATCTCTTGTCTTGAAAACCCTATGATGGATGCAACTTGACAGCATACTTACCTTATATCTCCACAGTGAAAAGGGCTAGTTGCTTTATTTAACAATGATGACAGCTGGGAATTCAGAGGGACCAGTTAGGGTTGCCAACTCCAAGTTTGGAAATACCTGGGGATTTGAGGGTGGAGCCTGGGAGACTGGAGTTTAGGGAAGATAGGGAGTTTAGTAGGGTATAATTCCATGCAGTCCACCTTCCAGAGCAGCCGTTTTCTCCAGACGTTGTGGGACATTTTTTAAAAAATAAATAAATAAGTGATTTAAGTAGTCTGGAAATCAGTTGTAATTCCAGGAGATCTCTAGCCCCCACATGGAAACTGTGCCCCTAGACTGTGCCCCTAGATTGTTGTAACATTATGCTGTTACAGGAAACTACTAATTACTGATTTTTTAAAAACCCTCCCTCTCACCAAAGCCTCCTAATGGCATGAGGACCTTGGCAAAGAAAATGGTGCTGATATGAGTGTGAACATCAAAATGGTGCACCTTTCTGTTCACAAGGTATGCAAACACTGTGACCTTTTCAAAAAGATCATATCAAAGCCGGTTTGAGAAAGATTGGGGTAAAGTGGGGGGAGGGGACCCAGGAAGTAGACCATACGTGGGAATGACATTATGTGGATGCACCCCCCCCTCAAAAAAAACAACCCTGCTCCAGTTTGGATGCCAGATTGAAGCAAAACCTTCATGTGAAAACCACCTAGAATACTAGACTAGGGGTGCGTTCAGACAGGCAGCTAATCCCGCCATTATGCCGGCTCAAATTTGAGCCCGATCTTTTTAATCCATCCTCACACGACCAGACATCCACTGGGGAATCACCTTACCGCATGCTGCTTCCGCTGTGGATTGTCTAGATGGTGTCCACTGAAGGAGGCGCGCGCAGTGGGGTTTTTTTTAAAAAAAAACTTTTTGCACATACGCATAGGCGTGATCGCACATCCTTGTAGATCCGCGTGTGTGCGGAATCAAACATTCAAATCACCGCGTGAGGGATGCGTATCTGTAATTCCTACCAACAGGACAGCCCAAGCACGACCAAATTCTACTTTCGTTTTCTGCTCCGACCCACACTTGCAGGGCTGGACTAAATGAGTCCCGGCCATCCCCCTTGCCATTGAGATCATGCTCACTGGAGGGACTATTTTGCATGTCAAAAAACCCATCCTCCCTCCAGCTCCCATCCCATTAACTGATCATCCTTAAACTCACGGGTCATTCAAAACAGTTGAAGTGTTTTTATGGAGCTGGATTGGGGTTCCGCACCCTCGTTTTTAAATGCATTTAAGCGCATATAGAGTGGTGGAATGATCAGACAGGTGAAAGTCCACGGATGTCCCGTTGGGACCCGGAAACTCTAGATTTAAAGTGGTATCTTTTAAGTACGGCTACGAAGTGCGGCAAAAAAATGCCCACGGAACAGGGACATTTCCCAGATGTTTGTATCTGGACATTACTTTTAAATCTGCCAGGCACTTGTGCCTGGCGCGAATCTAAAGAGCCGTCTGAACAGACCCTAGGATTAGGAACAGCTGATTTAAGATTCCTAGTTGGATGAGCTTTCTCTTAGCCTACCCTACCATATGGGGTTTTTGTAAGGGCAACGGGAAGGAAACGATGTGTGCCATGTTGGGCTCCTTGAATAATAAGCAAGATTTTTAAAAAGTAAGAAAGGAAATAAAATCTGTAGGCTGCTGTCAGGTATCATGACAAACCTCTGTCTTTGGTGGGCACAAACATCCCTAGTTCTCAGGCATTCCTCCTTCCCTCCTGCCAGGTGCTGACTTCAACTGACCATGGCATCCGAATAGAGGAGTTTCTTTCCACCCTTCAGCCCAGGAATTGCCCGTTTGGGAAGTCATAGGAAACTAGAGTTTGGCTGATACCTTTGATGGCACTCCGTGCGCAAGGGGAGAAGAGGGTTGACAATCATGAAAACAGTCTGTGCTTTGTGCTTTTCACAGACAAGCTGAGGTTTGTCACAACATCTTAATGCAGACGGTGTCAGCAAGTGCTTCCTGCCTGTTCTGAACATTGCCCGTCTCTGCACACCCAGGATAATGATCCTGCCATTTTTCTTTACAATCCCATTTATCCAGAGAGATTAATTAAAGGCAAGTCAAGAGACCCTAATTACCCTGGTGCTTTCCCTTTGCTCTTTTCCACAGGTAAAAATCCCTTAGCAATGTAAAAGTGGTATCATCTCAGGAGAGCTGCATTACGAGTAATGAGGCTCAGATTCAAGAAACTGGTTATGAGATCTTTGGGACAGATTTTTCACAATCTTTCCTCTTTCCCCCTCCTCCATACAGAAATTGCCATTCATATATTACTGCAAATGACTTGTACGTTAGCAGTCCATATCACAAAACGAACATCTGTGGGAACAGCACCTAATTTTTCGTGCAAAGAAAAAGAAGATCTCATTTTCTTCGAAGGGTGCTTCCCTGCACACTATGTTTTTTCCCCCCCTTTTTTTAGTTCTGAAGTGTACTTCTCCCTTTGTAACAAACACGTTGCTGCCCTGCCGGATGGTTTTGTCCTTTTCAAGAGGCAGGTAGCATAAATTGTTCTTCCCACGTTATCTCACAGTGCCGTCTACAATATCAGTCCATGTGATTATCAGTCTCAGTCCAGAATAAACTCATGAGAGACACTAATCCAGGGAGCAATCCTAAGCATGTTTACTTGGAAATAAGTCCTATTTTGTTCACTGGGGTTTACTCCTATGAAACTGCTCTTAGGATGGAGCTGTGAGGGTCTCCAACCTGCACAGGTCAGCAGGTCATCATTCTGCAGGCCAGGTGCAATTTTATTACAGGTCTTTGGGCTCAGAGTCCCTCTGGGGTCCTTCATCACAGCTCACTTCAGCCTTCCACACTAAGGATGCATTTCTCCTCCCAGCCAGGGATTCCGTCTCCCACCTAACCCATGGCTTTTGAACATAGAACCAGTCTTAGCCACAGGGCATACAGGGCATCTGCCCTGGGCTGGGGTATAGGGTTTCCAGGTCCTCCCTGGGGGGGGGGGGTAGGGTTGCCAGACTGAGGTTGGAAAAGTCCTGGAGATTTGGGGATAGAGCCTGGGGAGGACAGGGACCTCAGTGGGATACAGTGCCACAGAGTCCACCCTCCAAAGCATCCATTTCCTCCAGGGGAACTGATCTCTGTAGTTTGGAGATGAGCTGTAATTCCAGGGGATCCCCAGGTCCCACCTGGAGGCTGGCATCCCTAGCTGGGGAGAGGCCCAACGTCAGGGAGAAAGAGCTGGGCAGTGGCCTCGTGTGCCAAGCCTTCTCCAGGGCTTAGGGAGCAGCCAGCTGTCTTGGCTGCTGCACATGGAAGCCTTGCGCAGGGGTAGGACCGCCCCTTGCTTGAGCTTGAGGTGGCTCATGTGGGAGATCTGGCAGTGATTCTGGGGACTCATCCTGGAGTTTTTGTCCTGGACTCCAGAATCACTAATACCGCTCCTGCCTTTGTAGGTGTGCTGTAAGAGTTAAGTATAACGGCAACTCTAAGATGTTCCTTTTAGTGCCACCAATGCTAATGAGTCTACAATGGACGTAAGAGAGCTGGGGCTCCGCTCCTTTCGGTGCTCCTCACACTGGGGAAAGGGAGACTGGCCAAAGGCGCCTGCAATATCACAGGGGCCATTGCACTGACCCTCCATTTCATGACAAGACATGTGCCTCCAGGAGGTGGCAGAGCAATTCTCAGAGTGTGCTCTGCTTCTTTTGTTTTCTCCGGGTGCCTTTCTCATTGGGAATCGGAGGATCCATCCAGCATCTCCAGGAGGCACTGGGCCAGGGGCCTTGGCAGGTGCCTAAGAACACCAGCCCTTGGCACCGACTATGATCAGTCCAATCTAGTGATGCCTATCAGGGCAGCGACTGGGGACCATAGAAATGCCAAATTCTTCTGTCCATTTGATCCAAGGTGCAATGTTTGCACAAGAATCGCTTTGCTGGCTCAGACCAAAGTCCATTTTGTCCAGCATTCTGATTCCACCTTGTAATGTATCCAGCCCTGACATGTCCGGACATGCCCGGACTGGCCAGGCACAAAACCTCACTAGCTTCACGCTAAAAGACAATGGGCCAGTAGGATCCTAGCCAGGCCCAATGAAAGGGCTAGGTCCCCAGCCGGGAAGGCCAATAGGTCTCTCGGTTACTGTAAATAGCCTATCGGGTGTGGGGGGGGGTGTTTAGGTGTGTGTGGTGGCGGGTTTTCTGAACGAATATAAGCCGGCCTGCGAGCTGGCCAAGTGTCTTTGTTCCTGACTAAATAAAGGTATGCTTAGCTGAAATCACTCTCCGTCTGCATACTTTTCACTGGCAACGAAGGTGGGATCCACTACCCCATGAACAACGACCCGGACGCCGAACCGAGCACTGCATCGAGCCCTGACGCCAAGACCTCCGTGAGCCGCTCCGCTCCGCAACCTGAGTCTCCGGCTGCTGCTCACCGCTCCGCTCCAGGCTCCGAAATTCGCCCTGCTGACCCCGAGAGCAGCAACGCTCGCCGCGACGCTTCCTCCACCACCGCCGCTCCTGAGCTACCCCAGCCACATGGCCGCAACCCAATGGCGGCCACCTAGGGCAACATTGTCGTCTTCGACATCTCCCGCCCCACGGAGTGGGAGACTTGGCTCGAAATATTAGAAAATTATTTCTACTGCAACCGCATCACGGAGGAGGACATGAAGAAAGCGCACTTACTACAGCTGTGCGGTATGAGCACTGTCCTGCTCCTCAAAGACCTCATTGAGCCCAAGAAGACGAAGGAGGAGCCCTACCCCGTGTTGGTGAAGGCGCTGACCGACCACCTTTCGCCCAAACCCACAAAATTTGCAGAGCGCATGGACTTTTGCGCGAGGGTACAAGGGCCAGACGAGTTGGCCTACGACTTCCTGGCGGGGCTCCGGAGAGCGGCCACCAATTGCGCCTTCCCGAACCTAGCGGACACCCTGCTGACTCAATTTCTGGTGGGCCTGCAAGAGCCCAAACTCTGCTGGAAGCTGGTCAGCCAGGACGACCTCGACCTAGACAAAGCGGTCCGGGAGGCCTCCGCTTACGAGAAGGCCCATCAAGACCGCCACGCCAAAGCGGTCCACCGCACTCAAGCGACCGTCGGATCCGACGCCTCGGATGAGGAGGAAGTTCTACAGCTTTGCCAGCGGGCTTTGCAGCGGCCTCAACACGCGTCCTCCAAGACCAACAAGGCCCCGACTTCAACCCAGTGCGCCAGCTGTGGGGACGACCATGAGCACAAGTCATGCCGTTTCAGGAACGCGGTCTGCCGCTCCTGCAACAAAGCGGGGCACATCGCGAGGGTTTGCTGCTCCAAGGGACAACGCCAGAGGCCGGCAATGCACCAGACCACAACGGAACAGCCTTTCGACCTTCACTCCGTGTCGACCCTCTTCCCGCAACACCAGGTCTGTAACTTGCCCCCCCGACGGCCCTAACAAAATGCATGTCACGGTCCTTATAGAGGGAGCACCTTGCAACATGGAGATCGACACCGGGTCGACCTACTCCATTATCTCCGCGGATACGCTCCGCTCGCTATGTCCACGGGGGGGCGCCTCTGCAGAAGTCCCGGGGTTTCCGGCTAGCGGACTTCAATATGAACCCCGTGGCAGTGCTGGGCTGGGGCAAGTTCAGGGTCCAGTTCCAAAACTTCAAGGGCACCCTAGACCTGCTGTTAGTGGATCGGCCCCTCTCCAGCTTACTGGGACTCTCGTGGTTCGAGGCCCTGGGACTGTCCGTGAAGGGAATAAACCAGGTCGGGGCCCAGGACTTTGGGGCAGTGTGCACAGAATTCCCCCACGTTTTCGATGGAACCCTGGGGCGGTTCACGGGCCTCGCCATATCCCTGGACCTAGACCCAGCGATGCGCCCCATCCGCATCAAGGCCCGGTTGCCGCCGATTGCGATGAAGCCTAAGGTGGAGGCGGCACTCGGCCGCCTGGTGGCACAAGGGGTCCTCGAACGTGTCGCCTCGGCCTGGCGGGAAACCCCCATTGTCACACCGGTCAAGCCGAATGGGGGAGTCCGCATCTGCGCGGACTACAAATGTACTATTAACAAAGCACTATAGGCTCACGCGTACCCGGTGCCTGTAGTAAGTCACGTGCTAGCAGCTCTAGCGGGGGCCCGGGTGTTTGGCAAATTAGACTTGGCCCAGGCGTACCAGCAGTTGCCGGTGGACGCCGCCACGGCCGAGGCTCAGACAATCTCGACCCACAAGGAGGCGTTCAAGGTGCACTGCCTCCAGTTCGGGGTCTCGGTCGCTCCCGGAATCTTTCAATCATTTATGGATTCCCTTCTTAAAGGCATTCCCGGAGTCCAGCCGGTTTTAGATGACGTGCTGATCGCCGCCCCAGACCCCTCGTCCTTCGCAGACCGACTACGGGCCGTTTTGCAACGCTTCGACTCGGCAGGCCTCAAGGTCAAACGGGAGAAGTGCCTACTCAGGGTGCCGCGCGTGGAATTCCTGGGGTTCACCGTGGATGCCTCCGGCCTCCACCCCTCCCCGGACAAGGTGGAAGCCATCACGCACGCCCCGGCTCCGAAATCCAAGTCGGAGCTGCAGGGGTTCCTAGGCCTGGTGAACTTCTACCACTCCTTTTTGCCCCTCAAGGTGGCCGTAGCGGAACCTCTCCACCGCCTCCTTGACAAGTTGGCGCCGTGGGTCTGGGGGCCGCCACAAGCCACGGCGTTCTAGGCAGTAAAGGACCTCCTAGTGTCGAATTCAATCCTCGCGCACTTCAACGAGGCCCTCCCCGTGGTGCTGGCATGCGATGCCTCTCCGTATGGAGTCGGGGCGGTCCTAGGACACAGGCTGCTGGACAGACGTGAGGTCCCGGTCGCCTACTACTCACGCACCTTGTCGCCGGCGGAGCGGAACTATGCGCAAATAGACAAGGAAGCTTTGGCAATTGTGGCCGGGGTAAAAAAAAAATCACCATTACTTGTATGGTCGTCCGTTCACAGTCCTGATGGGCCACAAGCCACTATTGGGTCTTCTCGCCCATGACCGGCAAACCCCCCAGATGACCTCGCCCCGGGTGCTGCGCTGGTCCATTTTTCTGGCGGGGTACGCATACACCCTCGTCCATCGCCCAGGGAAGGTGATGGGCCATACAGACGCCATGAGCTGCCTGCCGCTGCCTACCTGCGATCCTGATCCGGCGCCCGCACTCCAGGTCGCGCGGCTGGAGTCCCTTTTGGACCATCCGGTCCACGTCAAGGAGGTGGCCCGCTGCACCTCCAAGGACAAGCTTCTGGGGAGGGTTTTAGACTGGGTGGTGAGGGGGTGGCCCGAGGCCAAAGGGGACCCAGACATGGCTCCGTTCACTGCCCAGAAAAATGAACTGTCTACCCACAAGGGCTGCTTACTGTGGGGAAGCCGGGTGGTCATTCCACCGCCCCTAAGGGAACGGGCTCTCACCGCCCTACACGTTCTACACGAGGCACATCCAGGGGTGGTGCGAATGAAAGCCTTGGCCAGGAGTTACGTCTGGTGGCCGGGGCTGGATAAAGACATTGAGGACGTGGTCAGGAGATGCCAGCCATGCCAAGCCTCGCGGAATCCTCACACAGCCCCTGGTCCCGGCTACACCTGGACTTTGCGGGACCCTTCCAGGGACAGCTATTCTTCATCCTAGTGGACGCCTACAGTAAGTGGCTGGAAGTGGTCCCCATGCCCTCGACGTCGTCACAAGCAGCGATCCGGGCAATGTGACGAATCTTCAGCGCCCAAGGAATCCCCGACACGCTGGTCACTGACAACGGGACAGCATTTACCTCAGCAGAGTTCTAGACCTTCACGAGGTACTATGGAATCCGACACGTCCGGTCAGCCCCGTTCCATCCCGCTACCAACGGCCAGGCCGAGCGCACGGTCCGCACCACAAAGGACGCTCTCCGCCGCCTGGACTCCTCTGATTGGGACTACAAACTGGTGGCTTTCCTCTTCGGCCAGCGCCCCACGCCCCACACCACTACAGGGCGCAGTCTCGCAGAGCTACTCCTGGGCCGCTGCCTGACTTCCCGGATGGATCGCCTACACCCCGACCGGGCACCGCAAGAGGCACCGGTCACGGAGACACACGAGGCAGCCAGGGGTTTCTTCCTGGAAGATCCCTTGTACGCCCGAAACTATGCACGGGGTCCCACTTGGATCCCAGGCTGAGTCGTGTGGGTGAAAGGCCCTCGATCATACGAGGTCACCTGCGAGAATGGCCAGGTCCTCCATCGGCACATCGACCAGCTACACCGCCGGACGATGCCCCTGGACCCAGAGGACTCAGACAGGGCCAGGGATCAGGAATCATCCCCACAGGCCCAACTCCCGGGGACAGACCCACAACCGCTACCCCGGGCCAAGCCTGAGACCCCTCGGGTGGAGGCATCAGCAACACCGGCTACACCGACCCCCGCGCCGTGTCCAGACAACTCAGCTCCAAGAGCTCCCGAGGCAGAGACTGCCGCCGCCCCGGAACCTCGCCGTTCCAACCGCACCAGGAAGCCACCAGCTCACCTGAAGAACTTCGTTGTGGGTGCCTTGCGAACCAAGGGGGGAGGGGTGTAATGTATCCAGCCCTGACATGTCCGGACATGCCTGGACTGGCCAGGCACAAAACCTCACTAGCTTCATGCTAAAAGACAATGGGCCAGTAAGATCCTAGCCAGGACCAATGAAAGGGCTAGGTCCCCAGCCGGAAGGCCAATAGGTCTCTCGGTTACTGTAAATAGCCTATTGGGTGTGGGGGGGGGTGTTTAGGTGTGTGTGGTGGCGGGGTTTCTGAACGAATATAAGCCGGCGTGCGAGCCGGCCAAAGGTATGCTTAGCTGAAATCACTCTCCGTCTGCATACTTTTCACACCTCATGACCTGTTCTGGTTGTCCTACGCCATATTGTACCTTAGGCTGCTTCCACACAGGGAAAATCATTCCTGCTGTGCATGGGGATGGCATCCACACACCCTGTCCCTCATCGCTCATTGCAGCCCCTTCCTGTTTCTCACATCAATGCAGAAGCATCAATGGGCACTAATGGAACTGTTCCCTGGGGCACTAAAGGAGGCCGGGGTCCGCCCTCTCTTGAAAAAAACCATCCTTGGACCCGGCCAAATTGGCTAACTGTTGGTCGGTTTCCAATTTGCCCTACTTGGGCAAATTAATTGAGAAGGGCGGTGGCGATTCAGTTGCAGGGTTTTTTGGATGACACCTCCACGTTAGACCCCTTCCAGTCCAGCTTCTGACCAGGCCACGGGACAGAGATGGTACTGGTCGCCCTCACAGACAACCTCCAGAGGCATCTGGATTGGAGCGGATTGGCGGTGCTGCTGTTGTTAGACCCCCCCCCCAGATTGGCTGTGGCCCAAGTGTCCACAAGGATGCTTGCCCACAGGCCCCCCCTTCCCTTTTTGACATGACACGAGGATGGTATTGGGGGGATTGTTTTGCTCTTGTTCAAAGGGGAAGTCCCCATAAGCAAACAAACAGAAACCTCACTGAAGTTTAAGAGATCTTCCTAGCAGCTACACTCTCAGCTAACATCTGAAGGAACCATTTCTGGTTCAAGTGGAATGTGATTTATATCTGATCTCATATGTCCCTTATGTGTTCGTATAATCTTTAGAAACTCTTGCTGTTAAATAATGTTATCCTTCCGAGATGTGTGTCAGGGACTGTTAAAATGTTCTGAGATCTCACATTATCTCTGTGTGATCTGGATTAAAATAATGTTTTGACGAAGGTGAATAATTGCAAATGACTTGCTTGCATGGTGGCATGTTTAACAGTAACAAGTAAGAACTTTTACACAAACCATTTCCATTTCATAATGCGGCCAAGTTGTTGGGCTTTTTTAAAAAAAACAAAGATGTTAACACTGCAGTGAAAAACACACAAGAGCCAAGATAAACATATATCCACAAATCAGAGAAAATACTCGGTGCTTCACTGTGTATTTCTGTGCAGGTAACATTACCAGTCAGAGATATCTCTACCTTTATAATGTGAGGTCTGCTTCACAGGTTGGATCTGGGGTCCCCTTCCTTTTTAATAGAAGTGAGTTGTGGGTTCTCCTCCATTCCCGTGCATGTGGTGCCCAGTTCTGATCCCAAGGAACACATGGGTTTCCCCAGTGGGCCAAAGAGCACCCCAGGGACCATTTCAAGTTGGGAAAACAGTATGGTGGAAGGCTGAAACCCCTTCTGAAGAAGTGAGCAGTGAAAGCTCATACCCTACCACAAATTCTGCTAGCCTTTAAGGTGCTACTGGACTCTTACATTTTCTGCTATCCCTTTTCCAAGTATACTACAGTTGTGATTCAAATTGGACTCTGCGCACATGGAAGCTGAGAGCACACAACTCACATGTGACTATTTCACGGGGGTGACCCCAGGCCCAACCTGTGTAGCCTGTAATGTAAGAAATACCTTCAGTTTTTATAAGCCAGTGCTGTCTTATGGAGCATGCTGGTACTGCAGCTATCTTTGGGTACAACCCAGCAAAAGTTTAATCATGGTACTCTCCTGGAATCTTTCTTCCACCTTTAGGTCTTGCAAGATTATACTCTGAGGCCAAATAACCGTTTAATATTTTGTTGTGGCAAGCAATTCTTCTTTTGCTTTGTTTAATGTAACAAAGAACAGCCTGTCTTTCCATTTTGTCGCTTTCCACGTGTTGCTGCCAAGGAGCCCCAAAGGGTTCCAGAGCAATAGTAAAGAGCTTCGTAAAATTGCAAAGTATTCTACAGACCTGGTAGTTGTCCTCCATTTAGAATCAACAGGACTTTAATATCTGCATACGTGTGTACTGTGGAACTATGAGAGGGGCGGGGGAGCCTGGGGATGGTTTGATTTTTGCAAATAAGATGCACCAAAAGTTGTTTTTCTCAAAATACCCATTTTCTTCTTTGTTGAGAAGCCCATACAAATGCAATGAGGATTATCTGGAATTTAAAACAAGCGATGTTTTGATTGGTTTTTGCATCTGCTCAGTGTTCAGCAGTGCAGGCTGGCTGGACAGCTGATGCAGCCCGTTCTCACAGTGTACTGGTGTGCTCGGACTGCATATGACTGAGGGGCATTCGCCTAGGGAAGATCATGCACAATTTAAAATCCAAAGACATTTTGCATGTATGCGCTGCTTTTGTGCATTCTGGATCAAACCACAGTTCCCAAGCAGCAGCAAGAAAGTATTTGTGGTCCAAGTCAGGATGTCTGATTAACATACTTGGCTTCGGGATCAAACACCAGGGATATAAATTACGAAGTGACCTCATTGCCATCCCAGCAGGGCTGAGACAAGCAAAGAGAGCACCTCTTTTGTACGCTGTTACCCTGTTTCCCCGAAAATAAGATCTACCCCAAAAATAAGCCCTAGCAGGATTTCTATGCATTTGTGGTATAAGCCCTAGTGTGTCTTCTTGAGAAAAAATAAATAAGACAGTGTCTTATTTTCGGGAAAACACGGTATTTCTTTTTAAGACGGGTGGGTTGGCAGACAGCACAAGGTGGAGGGGGACAAGGATAGTCATGACTGGGGAAATATAATGAGAATGTGTCCACGTAAAACATTTGTGACACCACTTAGAAACATGTTGAGTATTCAGTGAAAAGCAAACTTTTTTCCCCAAGCTTTCAAGGATACAGTCGAACAGTGATTTAAACAGATTTTCCTATCAATGATGCCCCCCGACACCAGAGCAACAGCACCGAAGACCCTGTCATACCTTTAAAGCATCCTATGGAGACTGACACTTAGTAACAATAGCGTTTTTTTGTTTTATATATGTTTTCATTTAATTGTTTTATATATTATTTTATATGCTGTTTTTAAATATTTTAAATAAATACATAAAAGTGCCCCTCTCACTCTGCCCTGAAGGCCAAACACATCTTAGGATACCAACTAAGTCTACAGCCCATCACAGCTTCTCAAGGTGTTATATCACCCCCCTGTTACCATAGCTCCGATGATAGGGCATGTGTGTCTTTCTCTCTTTTGCCAGGTGTGAAATTCACAGATTAGAACCCAGATGCAGGGACTTGAATGATGGGAACCCCACAGAAGGGGGCACAATGCGTAACAGGTGAGCTCTGAGCACCAACAGACAAGGCAGAAAACCAACTGTACTGTAGCTCATGTCTAACACTGCTCTGCTCAGAACCCTTAACAGGTCCTCAATTTCAGGATGCAAAAACCCCAAGGAAGCCTCCACAGTTTCAACTGAGGATGCAAGAAAACATGGTTGCACTTACCTGTAACTGATGTTCATCGAGTGTCTTCTGTGCTGGCACACATGGGACTGCCGGAAGGCAGGCCTGCCGCGGAAGAACATTCCAAGAGCTTTCTCAATCCTGTAAGAATTGAGTCCCCCCTCCCCTCGGAGAGAATTGTGAAATGAGCCCTTTCCC
Source organism: Gekko japonicus (assembly GCF_001447785.1). NCBI lineage: Eukaryota > Metazoa > Chordata > Lepidosauria > Squamata > Gekkonidae > Gekko > Gekko japonicus. Next base: position 185,625 of record NW_015176030.1, on the reverse strand, counting down.
GCCCATTTGGTCACGTGACGAGGGGAGGGGGAGGCACCTCTCTCTCTCAGTCCTAACCTGCCGCCGTGGAAAATACAAGTCGTCCACAGCGGGGAAGGAGGGAGGGATGTGTGCCAGCACAGAAGACACTCGATGAACATCAGTTACAGGTAAGTGCAACCATGTTTTCATCTTCGTGTCTTCTGTGCAGTCCCACATGGGAGTCTAGCAAGCTACACAAGACTCGGAGGCGGGTGTGGGCGAACAGTCTATTTAAGTAACGATTGTAACACTGCTGCACCCACAGATGCGTCAGCTTTAGAATCAACATCGATTGAATAGTGTTGAATGAAAGTCTAAGACGAAGACCAAGTAGCTGCTTTACATATGTGAGAAATATTGATAGACGCCGCGAAGGCAGTCGAGGTAGTTTGTGCCCTCGTAGAGTGGGCTCGGACTGGAAAGGGACAGGGGAGACCTGCAGAGGCATAACTGCTATGAATGGCTGAAACAATCCATCTGGAGATGGATTGCCTCGAGGCCGTCTGTCCCTTTTTGGGACCAGTGCAACAAACAAACAAACAAACTGTGGACCTGAACACCGACGTGCGTATCAAGTAAAACAATAACGCTCGTCTGAGATCCAAAGTATGTAACTCCTTATCTACTTCGGAAACTGGACTGGGGAAGAAGTAGGGAGGACTATGTCCTGTGAAGTATGGAACGCAGTAGGCACCTTTGGCCGGAAATCTGCGCTTGGCCGTAGCATCACCTTATCAGGGTGAAATTCTAAACATGGGGAATCCATTCGAAGGGCTTGTAATTCCCCAACTCTACGAGCCTAAATAATGGCGACCAAAAAAATGACCTTGTGTGTCAAATGAACTAATGCACTCTTATCCAGTGGCTCAAACGGAGCCGCCATCATCTGTGTTAACACCAATTTGAGATCCCATTGAGGGAAGGGAGGCCGTACTACAGGGAATTTGATGTACAATCGCCTTAGAAACCGTTTCGATAAGGCATTGGAAAATATCGGCTTGGATTCAATTCCCAAGTGGAAAGCCGATATGGCCGCAAAGTGAACCTTAATGGACGAAGGGGAAAGACCTTGGTCAATTAGTGTCAGGAGGTACTCAAAGATCTCCATCAAAGGACAAGTGTCCGGGCGAATCTTACGGTCTTGCGCCCAAATAGTAAATCGACACCATTTGGCCTTATAGGACTTTCCGGTGGAGGGTTTACGGGAAGCCAGTAGTATTTCCGTTACCTGATCAGAACAAGTATCTACGTGGAAATGAATGCGTGTAGATTTAGGGTGTGGGGGGCAGGGTGGCGAGTATGACCGATCCGTAGCAAGTCTGGAACTTGCAGCAATGGGTACCTTTCGTTCCCTGTTAGCGTTAGCAGCAGCGGGAACCAAGGCCGACGGGGCCATAGCGGAGCTATCAGTATGCACGCTGATCTGTCGTGTGCTAGTTTTGTCGACACTCTCGGTAAGAGGGGAAGAGGCGGAAAAGTATAAAAAGTCCATCTGAGGAGGAATGTATCCCCCAGACAGTTGTCCCCCTTTTGTGACCTGGCACAGAACAACAGGCACCTTGCGTCTGCCGTCAAGGCAAAGAGGTCTACCTCCGGCCAACCCCACCTCTGGAATATGGGGATCAGGTACGTGAACGGAATGGACCACTCGTGGACCATGAGAGCTGTTCTGCTGAGTATGTCTGCTAGGCTGTTTTGAGAGCCCGGAATGTGAACCACTGAGAGGTGGAATCCCTGTTCGAATCGCTAATTCCCAAATGAGCGAAGCTTCCTTGCATAGGGAAAGGGAACCTGTACCACCCTGCTTGTTGACGTAAAACATCGCGACTGTATTGTCCATAATTATTTGAATAGACTTCCCAAGGCCGGAATCTGCAAGAGAGAGAAGGGCGTATCTTACCGCTCTAAACTCAAGTCTGTTGATATGAAATTTAGACTCCGTGGGGGACCATAGGCCCTTCACCTGTATGGACCCAGAGTGCGCTCCCCAGCCCTCTAAGGAGGCATCCGTAAACACATGTGTGTCAGGAAGACTGGGCGCCAACGGAAACCCCCGCACCACGTTCCCCCATGTCATCCACCATCGTAGGGAGGACAGGATCTGCCTAGGGATGGAGAGGAAAACCTACTGAGAATCCCGTTCCGAGTTAAACCTTCGCAAAAACCAATTCTGCAAAGGTCTCAAGCAGAGCCTGGCGTGCATGAACGTGGAGGTAATGGAAACCTTGAGACCTAAGAGCCTCTGAATGAATAGGGTCCTCTGATGTCTCTTGTGGAAGAAAGAGTAAACCAGGGATTGTATAGCTCTGGTCCTGTCTTCAGGTAGAAATGCTCTATGAGCTATTGAGTGTATCCTAGCCCCTATGAACAGGATAGATTGAACGGGGGAAAGTTTAGACCTCTTCAAATTGACCACAACTCCCAATGACTGGAGAGTATTGATGGTGAAATGAACCTGGGTTAGCAACCGCTCACTGGAATCTGCTACTAGCGACCAATCGATCTCTAAAGCCAAGGCCTCGTCTTGTCTATGCGAGGTAGGGACCTCGAAGGATACAGGAGGGGTATCTTTATACTCCAGAAAGCAACCAAACTTTATTATGCTTAACACCCACGTATCCGAACAAACCATAGACCATTGACTGAAAAAACGTGCCAAACGGGCCTTGAAGAGAGGGGGAACACCTCATTGTGAACTCCTACCCCTGGAGAATGATCCCCTAGGGGAGTGAGACTGTCTACCTCGTTGTACGGGTTGTTGACATTTTGGGGGGAAAGGATGCTGGAAAGACCCCCTAAATGGTTGGGAGGCAGGCGAGAAGCGACACCCTCTGACTGCGGTTAGGTACTGAAAGTGTCTAGGTACTGAAAGTATCTAGTTTTCGTAGATTGAGGCTGTTGTTGCGTAGTTAAACCTAATGACTTAGCTGTCAGCTAGTCCTTCGCACTTTCTCTAAAACCTCGTCAGCCTGTTCGCTAAAGAGGAGTTTACCCTCAAAAGGCAATCCTCAATTCGCGCCCTCGTATCTGGGGGAAGGGCGGATGAGCGTAACCATGAGTGCCTACGCAGGACTACGGCCAATGCTATAACCTTGCTCGCAGCGTCAGCTGCATGTCTGGAAGCATTGAGCTCATGTCTGGCTAGGCGAGCTCCCTCTGTATGAATTAGCTTGGCCTGCTCCTTCTTGTTATCTGGAAGGTCAGCCAGTAATGGGGCTAACTGATCCCATAACGTAACTTGGTACCTGGCCATAATAGCCTTAAAATTAGCTATTCTTAGTGTCAGAGCTCCAGACGAATAGAGCTTTCTCCCTAAAGCATCTAACTTTCTGCCCTCTTTGTCTAGAGGAGAAGACTCGGTCCTCCCGTCTGTTTAGAGGGAATTACCTCCGCCACCATCGAATTGGGTTGGGGATGGTGATATAGGAAGAAACCATCATCCTCTGTTATTTTATAGAGGTTCTCTATCTTTCGATCAGATCCTGCAACCGAAGCCGGACGAGCCCAGTTATTGCAGGTAATTTCCCTTATCCCCTTAACCAAAGGAATAGCCACTGGGCCCACATCAGAGGCATATAAAATCACCGACACGGGATCTTCCTCTAAAGGTTTGGGAGAGACAAATTCTATTTCAAGGGCTTTAACCATTCGCAGAAGCTGCTCTGAATAGCCCTTCAATTCCTCAGTCAGAGAAATTGGGGTAGGATCCCCTACTGCCTCCTCAGGCGACGGGATCAAGGTGTGTTCCGATTCGGAATCAGAGCCGTCGCTCGAGGCCTGTCCCTCTGACTGAGCAACGTCCAATTGTCCCACAGGAGACCTGGCACCGGCAAGGGACTTTGACGTGGAAAGGTCTCGACGTCGATGTGGATCTCGACTTGGACTCCGACGACTCTGCAGCAGGCTTTTGGCACCAAGGTGGCACCCACCAGGGGGGAACTTGTTCCCAATCGACAGGGTAGCCCCACGGATGAACGTCCCATCCTTGGCTGCCCGAAGAACCAGATCTGGAAGACTTCCTGGACGAATGAAGACTGATGACGTCCGCATCACCCACAACCGGGGACTCTCATCGACGTCGATGTACGACGTCAGAGCTCGACGTCGAGGAACGTTGATGTCGAGAAGCTGGACTACGACGTCGAGTCGATCGGGAGCGTCTCGACGTCGATGGAGCTGGAGTCGAAGGAACGTACTTCTTCGACGTCGAAGCTGCGACTGCGCCGATCGCCGACGTCACTGCGGTTGCCGAAGGCTCCGACGTTGAGCGCAACGGCGATGCCGGTAAGTTTGCCTCAGTTCCCATCGGGGACACAGTAGAGGACTTAGATAGGAAAACGGACTTCTTCGACGTCGAAGCTGCGACTGCGCCGATCGCCGACGTCACTGCGGTTGCCGAAGGCTCCGACGTTGAGCGCAACGGCGATGCCGGTAAGTTTGCCTCAGTTCCCATCGGGGACACAGTAGAGGACTTAGATTTGCCCGTTTTTGCCTTTTTCTGAGGCGGTTGGGCAGATACGGACCTTTTCCGGCTCCTCCCTGCCGAGACCTGCTTCGGCTTTTGGGATTTTAAAGGGCCCTTGACGACGTCGGTAGTGAGATTCGACGGGGAGGGAGTACTAGTGCCCCGAGACAAGGTCTGCTCCCAAAGGGCTGCTTTCAACTTTAATGCTCTCTCCTGCTTGGTTCTCGGGCTTACCATACCGCAGATTTCGCAGGAGGTTGTGTTGTGGCCCTCTCCCAGACACAGGAGGCATTTTAGATGGTCATCTGTAGTAGCCATCTTCGACCCACAAGCCTGGCATTTCTTGAAGAGAGCCATGGAGTTGAGATCTCCAGAGAAAAGATGGTAAAAAAAGAAAAAACTGAATTTTGTTTAAACCTGAGGTAAAAGAACAGTAGCTCTGGAAAATATGTCCTTTCCTCACGGCGGCAAAAAAAGGACTGAGAGAGAGAGGTGCCTCCCCCTCCCCTCGTCACGTGACCAAATGGGCGGGAAAGGGCTCATTTCACAATTCTCTCCGAGGGGAGGGGGGACTCAATTCTTACAGGATTGAGAAAGCTCTTGGAATGTTCTTCCGCGGCAGGCCTGCCTTCCGGCAGTCCCATGTGGGACTGCACAGAAGACACGAAGATGAACAATGCATTCTACACAGGTAAGTAAGCAGGGTTGCCCCAAGCAGAGACAGCTGTAGCTGCTTGTCCTGCCCCCCATATCTAGGGATGGGCATGAACCAGCTCATGAACTAAAGTTCTGCAAAAGTTTTGGTGGGTTCATGTTTTGTGAAGCGATGCAAGCAAATGGAAGAGCTGCCATGAACTTCCACAAATGTTAAGGCAGTTTGAGGCAGTTTGTGAAAACTAGAAAGCAGGGGTTTAATGGCTCTGAGCCATTTGACTCCCTACTTTCTGCTCCCCATCACTCAACTGTTTGGTTTAAATGGCTTGGAGCCACTTAAATGCCTGCTTGCTGGTTCAGCCACAAACCACAAACTGAACCTCAAAAATGCAGTTATGCTTATCCCTACTTATATCTCCATCTCTCAACGGTTGCTACCGTGTTTCCCCGAAAATAAGACACTGTCTTATATTTATTTTTTCTCAAGAAGACACACTAGGGCCTATACCACAAATGCATAGAAATCCTGCTAGGGCTTATTTTTGGGGTAGATCTTATTTTCGGGGAAACAGGGTAGCTAGTGTATAGTACAGAATGTGTATAGTACAGAAGGGGGGTATGCCTTGCAGATATACTAGATATACTGATGGCGTAGCAGGTCATATCCCCTTCTTATTTTTGCTGTCTTCAGCATCCAACTCCACCCTAAGATGAGATTGAGGCGGTGATTCAATGTGTGCACAAGTATTACATGATAAATCATGTTGCCTGCATCTTGGGAGAGGGAGAGATGAACAAGCAGCAAGGTTTCTGGGAGGGATGGGTGGTGATAATGAGCCCCTGAGTGAGGTGGGAAGATGATGCACACAAAATTTCTCAACACAATGATAGGCAATCAGTGTTTTTTCCTGGGGTTTCATACCTCTATTCCAAATGCAGTAATAATACTAGTTGGAGATTCCCCCCCCCCCGGTCCCTTTCTTATCAATTCCTAGTATGGAGGCTACCTCGATCTCATCAGATCTTGAAAACTAAGCAGGGTTGGCCCTGGTTAGTATTTGGATGGGAGACCACCAAGGAATTCTAGGGTTACTATGCAGAGGAAGGCCATAGCAAATCACCTCTGTTAGTTTCTTGCCTTGAAACCCTACGGGGTTGCCATAAGTTGGCTGCAATTTGAAGGCATTTCTTTCTCTCTCACGCACACACACACAGACAGACTGACAGACAGACAGACACACACACAATTAGCCTTTGTTACCACTGCTGAGAACTGATTTGATATTCATTTAACCAACTATCTTGATGTCAAGATCTCTTTCCTTATTAGTCACTGTCAGTTCACAGCCCATCCAAATATGTGAAGTCAAGACTATCCTGCATCATTTTACATTTACAGCTACTGAATCTTCACTTTTCATGTTTATTTATTTATTTGTTAGACTTTTACTCCGCCCTCCCACTGAAGTGGCTCAGTAGTTAAAAACCAGTATACAATTAATAGAATAGCAAGTCTAAAACAATACAATCAATAAAATATCAAAATACAACTTATTAAATTTAAGATTAAAATGTGGTGGCCATCTGTTATAAAGTGCAAGTAGTTATGTGGAACTGTCAGTGTGGTCAGACTATTGAAACGCTTGCCGGAACAGCTCGGTCTTTACCGCTCTACGGAATTGTTGAAGATCCCGTAGAGCTCGAATTTCATTTGGGAGCTGATTCCATAATACCGGTGCAGCTAGGGAAAATGCCATAGTTCTTGTTGATGTTAACTTTGCATCCCTAGGGCCTGGGGGGGACCAAGCGATTTTGCGACTCAGATCTCAGTGCCCTTGGGGGAACATACAGGGAAAGGCGGTCCCTCAGGTAGACAGGCCCCAGACCATTTAGGGTCTTCACCATACTGAATCATTTGATGTGATCTACAGACTTGGTTAGTTTACCACTCACCTGAGTGAGTGACGAGTGAGTTAAATAGTCCAGGTCCTAATCAAAACGCTTAGGGAATGCCAGCTTCCCTCCATGTGAGAATTGTCCATGATCTATGTCCTCTGCTTCCTGTTCTGTGTCCAATCCCCCCCCCCCATAGGCAAGTGGATGAGCACAGGGACAGTGGCAGCAGCAGCTCCAACTTGCCAAGCTCTGGGCTGGAGGGAGAAGGCAAGGACAAGGAAGATGAAGAGGATCAATGTCAGAAGGTAATTTGCTATGGGTACCCTGCTGGAATGCGTGCCTCTGATAAATCATATCAACTCAAGTAGGGGATGAAAATGCATGTCATCTGCTTCATGTCAGTTATGTCTGAGAACTAAAGGATTTAAACCAGAGGTTCTTGACCTATTCAAATCTAAACTGTCTCTACTTTTCTGGACCCACTTTCAAAGTAACTGCCCGCTTCTCCCCCCCCCCAACAGAAAACACAAGATTTTCACATCAATTGACACTGAACTTGTTTATATTTTATTTTTCAGTTTTAGTATTTATCAATACCCAGCATTGCTGAGCAACAGGCTGTCTTTCATGGCTGTTTTGCACATTAGGCAGAGGCAAACTTAATTTTGCCAATCAAGACACCCCACAGTTTCATTTCCCAGCTCCCCCTTCCTCCTCTCTCCTGGCAAGAGTCATGACCTGCTTTTGGGTCCTCCTGAACCACCGTTTGAGAGCTACACTGGATTCAGTGAAGGTCTTTCTGTAAGAGGTGGGTTTTGGAGAAAGAGGGTAGGAGAAAGAGTGATCTAGTATGATAAGGATCCTGGGAGGAAAATCCAGGTATAAGAAGTAGCAAGGGAGAACAGAGCTTGAGACCTATACACAAATAGGCATCCTCCTGGGTGATCATATCCCTGGTTGGCAAGATCGTTATATTGGGAAACAGAGGCAAAACTTGCTCACAAGCGATGCAGTTTTCCACTTAGAAAACGAGAACATCTAGCTACATCTGAATGACCATTGTATGCTGTCAGCTGTTGGCAGGGGAGGTGTTTTCAAGACTGGTGGGAATGAAACAACGCCTGTTTAATCAGGATGCCCTTTTTGTCAGCCGGTGAAATCGACCAGCTCATCCATATGGTATGTGTTAAATGTTTACCAGGAATCATTTACTCTTATGTGTTCACTACCTGTGCATGGCGTTAACTCCTGAGGAGCCGCTACCACCTGTCTGTTTACGTCTGTGACGAAGGGAGGTTTGACTCTCGAAAGCTTATCCCACCCCCCCACCCTACCCCCAATCTTGTTGGTCTCTACTGGACTCGAATCTAGCTGTTCTGTTTAGGCAGTGGACCAAGATCTTATGACTGGAATCACCCATTAGTTCATGTCAAAGGAGCAATTTAAAGAATTTAGTGATCACTGACTGTAGCTTCAGGGCACTTGTACACCTTACTGAGTGGAGGGTTTAAGGCGAGATGTGGAGATGTCAGCATGTGTGTTTGTTTTCAGGCGGGGTAAATCCCCTTGACAGCCCCCTCACTTTTCTCCCTCGAAGTATGGAGCCTCGGGGCGGAGGCGAGATAAGAGCCACCTCTGTTCTTTAACCACCACCCTCCTCCTGTCACTCCGCTTCTGAAGTGGCTCTCCGGGGCGGGGGGGGGGGGGGAATGGAAGAGGTGCCTGTCAAACTTCAGCAAGTAGCTGGAGGGACCCTGTCCGCTCCCTGGGCTTGAAGGCGGGAGTTCCTCCCCGTCAGACATATAGCGCGCCTCTCGGCGGGGAGCGTCCGTCCGTGGGAGCCCCAGGGAAGGGGCTGCGCCTGCGGGGGACCCCCAAACTTCTCCCTCCCTCTCGGCCGGCCGGAGTCGCGGTCCCGGTCCCGGCCGGGCTGCCATTGGCTTAGCGGCCCCATCCGGGCACTTGGCGCATCGCTGCCGCTCTGCCCGAGCGCTCCCAATATGGCGGAGGTGAGCGGGGAAAGCGGGTAGGGGCGCTGGGGTCCGGCGGGTTCCTGGCGGGGCTCCGCCGCAGCGCGGCCCCCCGCGGGTCCCTCGGCAGCCCCATGACTCCCCTCGGAGGGTCGGAGCCCCCCCGAGGAGGCCGCCGAGGCCGGCCGGGGGGCCCCCGAGCCCACAGTCCCGCCGCAGGGCTTGGGGCGGCCGCCCTCCGCCGGGCTCCCGGGGGCCGAGGCGGGGGGTGGAGGGAGAGCGGCCGGCCGGCTCCTCAGGGGGTGGGCAGGCGGCGGCGGCGGCGTTCGCCGACGGGCAGCCCGGCTCCCTCCGTCACTGCCTCAGGCAGGCAGGCAGCCAGCCAGCCCCTGTCAGCTCTCGGGCGGGCCCGGCCCGGGATGGGGATGGGGGCGTCGGGGCCCGGCGGTGGCGTCAGTGAGGGTGAGGTGGAGGGGTGGAGGGGAAGGGGCGGGGGGCGCCGCTCCGAGAGCGCAGCGAGCAAAAGGGGACGGCGGCGGCCAGGGGTGGACGGGACCGGGCGAGGAGGGATGGAGACGGAGTCGGTGCGCCCACATAGTGGGGGGTGGGGAGGGAGGAAAGGAAGGGAAGCGGAGAGACAAAAAGCCGAGGTGGGAAGTTGGAGAGGTGACGAGAGCGGGAAGGGAAGATGGGGTGGGTGTGCGAGAGACAGCGAAGGGGCGAGCAACTTGGAAGGGGCCCGCCCGGAGCGGCGCTTCCAAACTCCCTGCCCACCAGATCCTCCGTGCCCGACCCTTTGGGGGCAAGGCAAGCCCGGCTCCTAACGCATTCTTTCTCCTCTTGCTTGTTCCAGGCTTCCTTTGGGAGTTCGAGCCCAGGTTTGTCCTGTTCAGTTCCTTCTTCTGTGATTCCGGCATTGGGAAGCTTTTGGGTACGGTTAAGGGCCAGGTTCCAGGCACATCTGTCAAATACGCTTTGTGCATTTTCTCCCATTTGTTACAGTGACCTTTCTCTCCCCCCCACCCCCCTTCTCTGTTTTGTTTTCATTTTAAAGTCAACACTTTTTGATTCTTAATCAAAATGTGGAGCATTCCGTAGAAGTGTTCTTGCTTATAGAGTTGATATCAATAGTTGATAGTGGTTGGTTTTGCTGTGTTGTGGGTGCTATAAAAGCTAAAAAGTTAAGTTTATGAACTAAAATCTGAGATATTTGTGAGAGCACAGGCTGCCAGAGCCTCTGATGTCAGGTGGTCACTGCTTTAAATGGTCACTAGTTCAGCTGTACCAAACTTCTTACTCCAAAATAATGACTTTGGAGAGTTTTTGCATTGCCGTAAGGGATTTTAATCTAATTCTAAACATGATTACTTGGAAGCCCCCTTCTTGGTAGGTGTGTTGGATCTTTCAGCCTTGCCGTACCAAACTTATATAAGTCAGTCCCATTCATTTCAGGGGACTGATTCTTTTTCAGTAGTATTCTGCTGTTCCCCAATAACTTCTAATGGCAGTTCAGAACAGAAAAATAAAATAAAATACAACCAGCCTGTAATGTGAAACAGTAAAAGATAATTAACATAAAATAACTATAATTTTAACTAACCAAGACTGTATACTTAGTGTGAAGTAAGTTCTGTTAAAATTAGTGGAGTTTCCTTCTGTGGTTAGGATTAGGTTATGAGTATGAGCAGGGTACATGTATAC
>NW_015176030.1:143494-174866 GCF_001447785.1 Gekko japonicus | reverse complement strand
GCAGAGAAGTACAATCCTGAATAGACTTAGGATCAGATTTAGAAGTGTAGGGATTGCACTGTTGATCTCATTGCTCTAGTTGACTTAATTTTAATGAAGAGAGGTAGGAGTGGAATGACATATGCCAATGAAGTTAAAATGAATGGAATGTTGTTCTGAGAATTTCTGAGAATTTTGCTGGAAGGTAAATTAAACTCTTGTAAACTAGATTTAAAAAATCACTAATATTACTAAAACCTAATAATGGAGTGAGCTGAGCAGTTCTTTTGTTCAACCTGTTAAAAATAGCACTTCTTACATACGGTAATATAAAACAAATTACTTTAAATTAGCCAAGTAAATTATTTTTTTTCATCTTCAGTCTGCAAATGTAATACTCTTTATTCTTTAGCCTTTATTCAGTAGCGTTTGGCGAATGCATCTTAGATTAAAGTTATTATGAACTAGTTTATGTATTTGAGAAGTTAATTTAGCGTAATTCACCAGGTTCATAAACAGGTCCTGAGCAAGCAAGGATTTATCATTTTCTGTATAAATTACATCTGTGTAAGGTTAGTTACATTTTTAGAAAATGGACATAATCCACCCAAAGGTAAGCACTTTACACACCATTGATTTCAATGGGAAAGGTTTAAATGCTTAATTTCGGCTGGATTGTTCCCCACATATTTTAAATAAATAACTTATGCATTTTGTTGTTACTAGCATGAGTAGTTCTGCTTAATATATTTTTGTAAATTGCTATCTAATCAAGCATTTTTACTGTGCTGCACAGTGTTATATGTAGTAGTGGTAAAAGGGAGGAAATGCTCTTTAAAATGAAAATGAGTAGTCTGTGTGTGTATGTGTTTTATTTGTGTTATTTCAGAATTACAGCTTGTTAATAATGTTCGTTCTATTCTGACAACCTCAAATAAACCAAGTGTAGTCAAAACATCTGATATGAGTCTAAATTTCCCTGATTCAGATATTTCAGGCAGGGTTGGTAGAAAAACAAACAAAACAGTTTAAAGTTGCTTTAGTTGTGTCATAAGACCCAGGCAGATCTTCTGGTTTTTAAGCTTAGAAAGTATTATATTCAGCACCCATACCTGTAACACTGTTTGTGCCCTTGGGGCCACAAAAATTAGATTAGTTTTACTGGGTTTTGGTTTTTATTACATTACCTCTTTTTTAAGTCAAGTTGTGAATCCTCAGTTGTAACTCCTTTAGAGAGCAATGCTATGCAACTACTTGGATGTGTCCTATTTTATTCAAAGGGATTTAGTTCCGGAAATGTCTTCTTAACACTGCAGCCTTAGATAGCTTCCCTCCTATCCGTTCACAAAAATGTGTTTGTTTTAAATCTAACTAGTACAAAATGATTCAGTTAAACAGTGAATAGGCTTACACTGGTTTGTGCTCAGATGGTACATGGCATCAAAATCTTATAATCCTATGTAGAATTAGAGTAACTCTCTATTTAGAGCTGCATTGTTGGTGATCAGGAAGATGAGATACCATCTAACAAAGATAGTTACAATGTATTGGCTCAGTTCATTTTTATAGCTTTTACTGGCACACATATTTCCCATTCATGCTAATGTGATTACAGAACTTGTAGTGAAGGGTGAAATTGAATGAGTCCATGATGTTACTACTAGGATTGCTCCAAAGTAGTCACTTTACTAATCCAAAAAGGTAATTTTAGAGTAAAAGAAATGAAGCTGAATGTGTGAGTCCATTTATGACTTAAGGATAACAAAAATGAAAGCTGGTACTTTTTTGGAGCTTTGACTCTGAATATAAATGAATATATATAATTGCTTTATGCCACCAGTACAATTATTTGGGTTGCTAAGGAGATTCACATTGTTTTTTATAGTTGGCTCTTTATCTTCTGAGGATCATGACTTTGACCCTACAGCTGAAATGTTGGTACACGACTACGACGATGAGAGAACTCTTGAAGAGGAGGAAATGATGGATGGGGGCAAAAATTTTAATTCTGAAATTGAAGACTTAGAAAAGGTGAGAGTGTTTTTCTGCATAACCTGGATATCAAGTGAATGCTGTTTTCTTTCTTCAATACCAGTGAGGAGGCTACCCACTTTTGAAAATTGGCCTCTGTATCAGTTGCATTTGGCGAATGTCAGATGACAGTGGGATTGTACCAGAATAAAATGCATAGATAAGTTAGATGCTCAGGAGGTAGGGGAGCATATAAATATAAAGTAAATTTGATTCCTGTTGAATGTAAATTTATCTAGTGCTTTTTGGAGTTTAAGATGGAGTTCATATAAGTAGTTATTTGTAATATGGCTGTGTTTACAGTTGTTGTTGTTGTTGAGTCGCACAGTCGAGTCCGACTCTTCACGACCCCATGGACAAGATCTTGGCGAGAGTGTTTACAGAGACTATATTAAAAGCATGCATTAAAGAGTATTTGGTGCACTAGGTTCAGTGAAAATAGTAACATAGGAAACCATTTAAAATCATTGTCATTTTATTTTAATAGGTATTTAATGACATAACCAAAAATAATTAGGATGTGATGACTATGACTCAGAAATTAGGTTTCAGTAATGGAATGTTACAATGATGTACTTTGTGGGAGGGCCAAAACAACCATTTTCTATTTTGCAGTCTAGGGAACATGCTTGGGTAGGTCTACTCAGAAGTAAATTCCATGTTATCAAATGGAGTTTACTCCCAAGAAATTGTCCTTAGAATTGCAGCCTTTGTTGCTATCCTAGTTATGGTCTCTACAAGAAATAATGCAGTAAGCATAGCAGATGGAAGAAGCTGTACCTTATGTTAACCTACATAACCACTGTAGAAGCTGTTGGCGGGGCATTCATAAATGTTGAGTTCAGTAATGAAATGATATCTGAGAGTGCTCAAAGAACAGCTACAGGATGTCCAGTCTGTTGATATGTTTACAGTATACCAAAGCAACTCTCCTTATGTCTGACAGTCATCTTAAATGTCCATTCCAGGATCTATTTAATAGCATCATGTACATGATATGAAATTAAAGGTGCCCTTTGGTAAGAACAGGGCCACTTCATATAAACTGGCATGTTTACAATGTAGACTGCAATAGCAAAATGTAAATAATAATAACCAAATCAAGTATTATTGCTGTTTCTTTTAGGGTTGCACCTGCTGATTGCTTGATGGTCAATACAGTTTGTGCTTTGCTGTGCAGCTATTAGCATAACTACATCACTAGTCTTTGTAAGCCCATGGGGAGGGCAGGGTTACTGTGACAGTGGCTTTTTAGGAGGTACATGAAGGGTATACTGATTAGCTGCAATAGTAAAGTAGCATCCTGAGTAGCAACAACTGGATCTAATTGTGAAGATAGTCAGTATCAGTTTAGTTTCTATAATGTAAGTCTTCTTCAGTGTAGCTCAGTATTGTCAGGATCATATTTCCACTTAGGTGTGAAAACCTTTTTGTCCTGCTTGCTATGTAAAAACATACTGTTTTTTTACAGCTAGTGATATGTTTGCTTTTCCTGTGTTAAAAATAAAATAAAATAAAAACTACAGGAAGGAAGTATGCCGTTAGAAGATTTACTAGCATTCTATGGTTATGAACCTACGATTCCAGTTATAGCAAGCTCCAGTGCTGATAGTTCCCCAAGTGAACTTGCAGATGAGCTGCCAGACATGACTTTGGATAAAGTAAGTTGCAAACACTTTCCTACAGTATGCTCATAGGTTCTGTGGTTGCAATTAATCTTTCCCTTTTAGTATGTAGAAGTTAAATGCCTTCATTGCCTTAGATATCAAGTCTCAACTGTTCAGTATTACGGCACAAATAACATGAACTATGAAGTCTGGCACTTATTTTTACTTTGAAAGGACTAGGTTGTAGTTCTACACATATTAACTTGAAATTGTTCCACTGAAACCGGTGACCTACCACGGTATGCAGAAGGATAGGTTCAGTCCCTGGTAGCTCTAGTTAAAGGATCTGAGGTAGGAGGTGTTGGAGGGGGGAAATCTTTCTTTGGAGAGCTACAGCCAATCGGAGTACACAACACTGGTTAGACCAGTGGTGTGACTCTGTATAAGACAGCACAGACTTGGTTAGGGCTGCACTACAGGTAGGATAACAAATCTCTGAATGAAAAGAGAATTGGACTTTAAACAAGTATTCAGTGGTCTGTACAAAAAAGGAAATAGTGTATATTGTATTCCAGTATACTATCTGTGCCAGATGTTATTTTGTGTAATTTCTCCTGAAGACGAATTTCTCTAAACTAGATACAGGGATCTGTAGCCTGCCACTCCTTTCAGCTAAGTATGGAGTCTTCCTTTGGAAGAAGAACATCTTCAGTTGGAGCAAGGCTTCATGCTTAGCTGGGCAGAGTGGAAGAACCCTACTGGTTGTAAATGTTTGACTTGTCCACATAGAGGATGAGACTTCATATATACAGAGTCCATGTGCATTCTGTTTTTAGTAGAATCTAAATCTACTTGATTGTGTCATTGGTTTCCTTTTCTGAACTTTCTAAAACATTACTCCAATTGGGTATGAAATGCTTAGTAAATGGGATTGTGTTGTGAAGGTCTAACTCTCCAGGCCTCTGTGTAAGGGACACTGCTGTCAGGATGAATTATACAGTTACTACTTCCAGATTTGAATGATACTAAACCTTGACTCTTCTGGTTACAGGAGGAAATAGCCAAAGACCTCTTGTCAGGGGATGATGAAGAAACACAGTCTTCTGCTGATGATTTGACACCATCAGTTACCTCTCATGAAGCTACAGACTTTTTTCCTCGACCTTTAAGATGTAGGGAAATGAGTATTCATCAATATTTATGTACTTATGTATATATATTGCTTCAGTAACATAGGATGAAGTGCCAGAGTCTTGATACCAGTGCAGCACTTACAGGGAGAAGTGTAGCTGTTGGCAGGATTCTTAGTTGTCACACACTTTGTCAGAATTGTTGTTAGGAGTACTGAGAGTGTGAGAGAACAGCTGGTCTTTTATTTATTTATCACCTAACTTGAAGAATACTTTCTGATTTTGCTTGTTGTTTTTATGACTTTCAAATTAGGATGGCAGTATTTCCCCAGGCCTTTGTGTCCCCCCCCCATGCATTTTGTGCTACTAAATTATAGTTTTATGGGGGGGGGGATGTATGAACTGAACTATCAGGGGCCTGCTGTTGCAATAGCACTAGGACTGGCTGTATGGCCAGAGCATTGTGCACTTCCACCGTTTGCTGATGTTGCCTGTCAAGTGATAACTGACAATTGACACAAATTAATCTTTATTATTTAGAACCTCAAATGAAAAATAAATTGTGTTTGAACAATGCTAGATGATATGAAACTATAAGTTATTAAGTGCTGCTGAATTAACTCTGGTCCCTTTTCTGTTGTGAAAAGCAAACACGACATGTGATGGTGAGAAAGAATCAGATGGTGAGGATGTAGAAGTGGATACTGGCAATTCATCTGAAGATCTGCGAAAGGTAGCCCTGGAATCGATCCACTTTTGTGTATTTAAAATTAATTTATTAAGATGCAATAAAAAGTCTGACATTAAAATATATTACAAATGCTGTGTCCTGCAAATGCAATCGTATTTGTTGTCGATATCATGGAAGCACTTTCCATCCTCATGGGTGAGGGAGGGCATGTTTGGATTCTACCTGTTTCTTTTTCAAATGTGTAGTATTGATAAGACCTATATATCAATAAATGTTTAGTTAAAATACTGGTTTTCTTCTTGTTTTTCAGGAAATAATGATTGGCTCACAGTACCAAGCAGAAATTCCATCTTACTTAAGCAAATGCAGTGATGATGAAAAGGGTAAGGTTTTATCATTTGATTTGATTAAATGTTCATTATTTTTAATTTCATGAAAATTACATTCTGAAAAGGTGCTGTCACAGGTAAGGTATGGTATCAAGACCACAAAACTGTCTGCATAGTTTGATGGATATAAGGTATTTGGAGATTAGTCAGATTCAAAACACTTGGGGTCAAGCTAGAAATGACCTTAGGATATCTGTGAATGTCTCTTCAGTTGTTCTTTTTAAAAGAGGGAGTGGCAGTTGTGGGGAAAAGGAGCCTTGATTCAGGGTGCCACTTATTTTTTAAAAAACCCTCTGGAAATCCATTCATGAATCTCATGGCATCATATCTCATTTGATCCTGTGTCATAAAGCTCTCCGAGTATGCTTGGGCAGGTTACCTTTCATCTTTAAGTCTCTCACGGGATTGTTCTGAAGCCTAATGATAAATGGTGGCAACAAATGTTTCTGTCTGCTATGGAAATGCATAACTCATATAGATTTCAATGACTTTCTCGCTGAATCTCAATGAGAAACTCATTGAAATCTGTATGAGTTGTGCATTGCAACCTGCTATGAATGTGTAAATACTGGGAAAAGAATATAAAATTATATAGGAAATACAACTTAGTTAGGTACAGTTAGGTGGCATCTGGAGAATGCTGGCATGGATGCTCTGAGTCTCGAGTATTATTGCTTCAGTAACATAGGATGAAGTGCCAGAGTCTCGATACCAGTGCAGCACTTGCAGGGAGAAGTGTAGCTGTTGGCAGCCCTGCTATATGATATCCAGAAAAAAAATATCACAAAGATGAAAGACGGTCATCCTGTGCACTGAAAATGTGCTGATATTAGAAAAGGCGAATCTTGCCAAACATGTTTAAGTGAAAATCCCACCTCCCAATTAAAACAAAAAATAAAATAAAAAGTTACTTAAACCTCTATCAGTGGATTATGTAATACTGAGGCCACAGTAATGAAGGCTCAGCTGTGTATTATTAATTGAAGTGAAAAGGTGGGGGTTTGAGCAGGCCCTTCACCCTCAGTGAGGGCCCCTCTTAGGTCCCGTTCACACGAGGGGATTTGGGCCAGTAGCGGGACGGTTCGGGGGCGGAGCAAATGGCCGCGATCACACCACAACATCTGGGAAGCGTAGTGCTTCCGTCCCTGAACTGGCCCATCCACGCGATAAACCACTCCAAGTTGGAACCACCTACAGAGGAGGTTCATCCCAATGGTGCACCGCAAACCGGGAGTGCGCCGGCGCGTCCCCGGCTCCTAGGCGAACTGCGCATGCTCCGACATGCGCAGTTCGGCTGGCTCGCCGTCCGATCTGTGTTTTCTCCCCGGCGTCTGATCGTGCCGGGGAGAAAGGCGGTGCGGCCAGGGGATCCGTGGGATCCCGCCGCGCCGTTTCAACTTTGGTGCGGCTTTTAAAAGCCACCCTTTTGGGCGGCTTTTCCCCTGCCGTGTGGCAGGGGCCTTAGACATGCTTTCTTAATACACATCAGATTAAAGTTACCTAAGGCTTCATAGGTTTAAACCAACATCTTTACTTCTATCTGGAAGACAATGAACTTGTACATCTTGCTGTTTTAGAACTGCTTTTTAGATGTTAAACTGTAATGGATAATATGTAATTCTGTGCTAAATTCTAGTATAATTTTCATGAGGTAGACTGGTATTTCCATATTCTAAAAGTAATTTGAGGTCACTTTGTCTCTTAAAAAATGCCTTAATATTCAGCATCTGCTTGGATCAGATACCTTCTGTTGGCCTGAGGGCTGTAGCGCCGACAGAATTGTCATTACCTGGGAGAGGACCCTAGCACTAGGAGAGCTTCAGTGTTTCCAGAGGCATTCAGGGTTCCAGACACCAGGACAGGCCTCAATTAAACTCTGAGGCATGAGCAAAGATCGTTTCCATGTTCAGGTGCTCCCTTCTCCACTTGTGCATACAGCTTTGATTAAAAGCTTCCTTTTTAATTGAACTCCACTTTGCTATGACATCCCCACTGTACACACAAGATGAAGGAGAAAGTGGGCGCTCATCAGCACAGGAACATTCTTTGTGCCCGCACAGCTCACACCGGCGAAGCACTGCTAAGTGGCTTTTTTGTTTCAATAGAACTTCGTAAGATCCAACCAATTGTGTTTCTTGAAGATACACCAGGAAGCTTATCAGCCCATTTGGTCCATACCAAGAGCTTAGAGCAGGATTTTGGCTGTACCCTTGCTTGAGATCAAGAGGCTGATTGTGAAACTTTTTTCCTTCATGTGTAATCTATATTTTATGTTGAATATTTTATTACTCTTAGATTAGGTAATTATCTAATGTCGCATTGCCTGTATACAGCTGGCAAGTTTAAATACTGCTTTACAGACGAGCATGTACCTGTCTGCTTGGGCTTTTGGTGACTGAATTCATGTCACATTATTTGCTGTATAAGATCTCAGTCAGTTGCATATCATATTTGAACAGTTTAATGTAAAACATGTGTGGATTGGGGTGGTATGTAATAGGACAATGTCAACTCTAGGACTTAATGTTTCCGTGTCAGATGTGCCAGTGACTTTAGAGAGTTTTCATTGTATGTTCTCCTTCTATTTATTGTGCTCATCCCTGTATTGTATTCTGACTACTTTTAATCCTGCCAGTTTACCATGTGCACTTTTCACAAAGTATGAAATGCTTTAATATTAGACAAGGCCCATTCCATTGATCAGGCTGTGTAGCAGTAATGGCTGCTGCACTTCTGGCTTTCCAGATTGCTGTAATTTTGATTGTCTTTGTTCTTGTTTTTCACGATATATATATTTGTGTCATTCTACTTTCTAAAGCAGTCAAATAGTCTGACCCATAACCCTTCAATGGCTTTTCTTAACAGTGTATGAAAATGAAGACCAGCTACTCTGGCAACCTGATGTGCTTTCAGAGAGCAAAGTTAAAGAGTACCTTTTTGAGACCTCTTTAAGAACTGGAAATGAAAAAATGATTAGCAGAATTCCTGAGGGAATACATATGCGGGACAATGAACAGGTATATTTCTTATATTGATCAGTTAAGAACTGTATGTTATTTATACTTGTGCACCAAACATTTTTTTTCTTTGCCCAGATTTCTTTTTAAAACATCATTATAATAAATAAATATATATATAAATAATTTTACATTGCTTTAATAATTTAATGGAAAAATAGATTTTTTTTTAACTTGTAAGTTTAGTCACTGTATTGTGTGTCTGTCCATGCCCTTTTCAACGTTGCAATCCTTTCTTAGGCACTCTATGAACTTCTCAAATGTAACCACAACATCAAAGAAGCGATTGAGAGATACTGTTCAAATGGAAAGGCATCTCAAGGTAAGAACTCTTTATTGAGAGTTAAGCATGTTTTAACAATTTTTAGTTTGCAAGGTACAGAAATGAGTTTGGATGGCAAATTATTCCTCCAGTTCCTCATCCCTTAGCTGTTGTTGGAAAAATACAAGAATAATAGTTTTAAGGCTCTATATTTTTAGGTATTCAGTCTCAGAACACTTTTTTGTATGACTACAGTTTCTTCTGCTGTGTTACTTCAGTAATAACCACCAGTCAAACTTTTCAGAGATGTTCGGACAGCATGTAAGAGATTACTTGAACCGACAAGATGGTTGATAGTAAGAATTTATGTGGGGAAAAACAGTTTCTGCGAATCCACAAGAAGTCAGACTTTTTTTTTGCACAAATTAGTGCTTAAATAAAATAGGTTACTTTGAGTTTAGAAGGCTTTCAGTATAAGCAGAACAATACATATATGTTTTTTTTTAACCTTAAAGAAAATTCTAGTAGTTTTAAAATATAAAGAAATTATTTTCAGGTAATACATATTTAGGAATATAGTATCTAGCCTTGAGCCTGAGCTTAAATCCAGATGCTGTCAAGATGTTGCAATCATTACTGGCTTAAGGAGGTGAGTGCCATTATGAGAATACAAGTGTGCAGAGCATTTTATAGTAAGTGAAGTGAAAGCAGATCTGGGAGTGCTGTCCAAAGCAAATCTGCTGCAGAGGAGCGCAAATGAAGTAATGCGTCTGGTTCAGCATGCATTATCTCATCACTGGATGTGAACCCCCCTCCCTTTCCCCTCGCACTAAGCTGATCCTCACCTAGAAGCCCGTTTCCATGAGCCTGTTACTGGCGCTAGGTTGAAGCAGTTTCTCTTTTGCTCTCCAAATGCTCCAAGCCAGAAAGGCCAAAACGCCAATCTTCCCCCCCCCCCTTTGTTTCTTTCTGCCTGTCTCAAGAGATGACAGCCTGGACAGAAGAAGAATGTAGAAACTTTGAACACGCACTCCTGATTTACGGGAAAGATTTTCATCTCATACAAAAAAACAAGGTAAGTTGCTATACAGATAAATGAAACAAATGGTACTTAAGTCATTTAAATTCTGCGAAGGATCTAATTAAATCAGTTATAATGTGGAGAGTCACATAAACAGCATTTGTTGCTGTCTGGCCATTTGCATACTAATTTTACAACAAACATTGTAAAGCAGCCATTTAGTAAATGAGTCAGCCTGTTCATCTCTGAAATAGTCTGTAGCGGGGTAACATTGCTTTGGGTGATGTTATTTATTTATTTTATTTTTAAAGTGGTTACTTTGCGCATTTAGGTTTTGGCTTTGCATGACCTTTCAGAAGAAGTGCATTCTTAATGTTTTAGAAGAGGAAGGGAAAAAATGACTAAATGTAGTCCTTTCTGACCTGTGGTATCATTGGCTTCAGTTCTGAAATTACACTTGCTATTTGCTGATTACAGAAGGGGTAGGCAAGTTAGTCTGTTATAAAGAATGTTAACAAAGAGTTGAGTGGCACCTTAAAGACTAACCAGTTTGTTGTGGCCTAAACTTCCATGAGCCAAAGCCTTCCTCATCCATTGTGACTTTGGTGATGATGGCTGCAGGAGAGCCAGTGTGGAGTAGTGGACTCTAATCTGGAGAACCGGGTTTGATTCCCCACTCCTCCACATGACGCCTGCTGGGTGACCTTGGGACAGTCCAGTTCTCTCAGAACTCTCTCAGCCCCACCTACCTCATAGGGTGTCTATTGTGGGGAGAGGAAGGGAGGGCGATTGTAAGCCGCTTTGAGACTCCTTCAGATAGAGAAAAGGCGCATATAAAAACCTACTTCTTCTTGTGAATGAATGCTGTGTAGAAAGTGAAAGTGAGAGCATGGATATAGCACACTCTTCTAATTATGTAATCCAACTAGGGTTGCCAAATCAGTCTTCGCTGGGAGCGGGGGGCTCCCGGCCGGCATCGGGTGAGTGCGCGCACGTGCCGCGTGCACGTCACCCGGAAGTGACGTAGGCACACTGGGCACGCTGGGGGCGGGGCCACGGCCATACAAGGGAAAACCATAGAGTTTTCCCTTGTATGGCTGTGGCCCCGCCCCCAGCGTGCCCGGCGTGCCCACGTCACTTCCTAGTGACGCGCACGCCGGGGGCGGGGTTCCCCCGGGGCCCGATTCTGCCATGGCGGAAATCGGGCCTCCATCCCCGCCCCCTAGCCCGATTTAGCAGCCCTAAGTCCAACATTTAATTTTTAAATTGGTGCTTTTATATTGCTGCCTTTTAAGTCTTGCTTTTAGCAGTATGTATTCTGACATATAGAAGCCTGAACAAATGTGCAAAAAATATGCCATAATCTAAAGACAGTTGTAATTGTGCGTTTGAGTAGGATGTGAAAGGCATAGTAGAACTGTGCATTTGAATAAATCTGAGGAAGAATCATAACAAAGTAGCAGCAGGATGAAAAAGTGAATAGGAGTTGGAGCACAGCCTGGAGACTGTGGGATTTACTGCAGCTACTGTTACCATAGGAGTGTTCTTTGTCACTGTTAAGATTTGTATCCTGTGCTGGTGCCCTGACCTGGATAGCCCAGGCAAGCCTGATCTCGTCAGATCTCAGAAGCTAAGCAGGGCCGACCCTGGCAAGTATTTGGATGGGAGACCTCCAAGGAATACCATGGCCGGGAGGCCAGAGGCAGGCTATCAAGCCATTTCGCTGAATGTCCTCTATTCCCCTGTAGGAGCATGCGTACACACAAATGCGAAATAAAAAAAGAAATACTTCTTAGACAAGAATAACATGTAGTTTAGCTTAATGTGGAAGTGAGCCCTCTGTCAATATCATGGGGCTGCCATATATTTACATGGGGTTTCTGTGAAGCCAGGGTATTCTTTAAGGAGCAGCAAATGTTAAAGAGTCAGTAGTGCTGCTTGGAAGAGAAGGGAGAGAACCCATGCATCCTGTTCTTCTGGCAGAGCTGTCCATACATAGGACAGCAGCTACATAGCTGCTATTCCCAGAGCTACATCCTGTCTCTGGGTACCCGAGAACAGTTTAAAGTCCCCACTGACAACCAGAAAAATAGCTAACTAATGCAGCTAAAGTGAATCTAAAATAGTGTTTGGCTTGACTTTAATCTATAAACTTAATTATTTTTGGTGTCCAATTCTGTACTCAAAATACATAAGCCCTACTATACAAGTTGCAAGAGGAATTAATTTGGCTACCATATTGCTAAGGACTTGTGACGTTTGCCCCTTGAAAGGACTTCGAAAGGCAGAGAAACAGAATATATGTGCATCGTTTATATCCTGCCTTTCTACCCAGTGGGGCGCAAAGCAGCTCACATCATTCTCCATTTTATCATCGCAGCAACACTGAGAAGCCCGCTAGGCTGAGAGTGTGTGACTGGCCCATGGTCACCTAGCAAGTTTCCATGCCAGAGTGGATCACCCAGATCCTAATCCAACACTCTAGCCACTACAAGCACACTGGCTCTCCAGAATAGACAAGCATTTGGATCTTTCTTCAAAGTAGCAGGCATCACTGAAACAGCATTTATGGGGATTTCAGCTCTTTTAACTTAGAGTCCATCTAGGAAATAAATCACATGTCTTCTAATATTTTGTAGTTTTCAGTGAGGATTTATGACAGCATTCCGTGTCAAGGCTTGAATGTTTTTCCTTCTTCTTAGGTGAGAAGCAGAACAGTCGCTGAATGTGTAGCATTTTATTACATGTGGAAGAAATCAGAACGCTATGACTACTTTGCTCAGCAAACAAGATTTGGAAAAAAGAGGTACAACCACCATCCTGGCGTCACGTAAGTTCAGACCCCTTGGAATGTCACCATTTTAAAGAGTTTGAAAGTAAGAGAGAGAAAGAAACAAAGAAAGCAAATAGATGGAGGGAGGGGCAAGGAAAGAAGACAGAGAGAAAGGAAAGGAGAAAGAGAAAAAGAGAAAGGTGGAAAGAAGGAAAGCAGATGGGGAGGGAAGGGAGGAAGGGGGAAATAAGACAGAGGAAAACAAAGAAAGCAAAGAGATGGGGAGGAAGGAAGGAAGAGAGAAAGAAACAAAGCAAATAGATGAGGGGGGAGGATGGACAGAAGGAAGAGAGAAAGTTGAAAAAAATGAAAGAGGTGAAAAGGAGAGAGAAACAGAAACAAAGAAAGCAAACAGATGGGAGGGGGAGGGAGGAAGAGAGAGAGAAAGAAACAAAGAAAGCAAATAGAGGGGGAGGAAGGAAGGGAGAGTGTGAGAGAAAGAGAGAGGAAGGAAGGGAGAGCGAGAGAAAGAAAGGTGAGAAGAAAGAAAGAGATCGAAAGAAAGCAGATGGAGGAGGAAAGGAAGGGAAAAGAGAGAAAAGTAGAAAGAAAGCAAATTAAATGGGGAGGAAGGAAGGAAGGGAGAGGTGGAAGGAAAGCAACTTTAACTCTAAATGTGTTCTCCAACCCCCCCATACCAGCCAGCTTGGCTTGGAGAAGGGATTTAAAGAGACGGATGCCTTCTCCAAGCCAGTGGGTGGAGCTGCAGGGCAGGGGCTAGGAGAATGCCTTTAACTTTAAATGTGTTCTCTAAGCCCCCTGCTGCCGCCATGGCTTAGTTTAGAGAAGGGATTTAAAGAGACACTTCCGGCTGGTGTGAAAGTGTGGTAGGGCTTGGAGAACACATTTAACTTTAGATGGGGGAGGGAGTTGGAAATAAAGGAAGTGGAAAGAAAGCAAATAGATGGGGGGAGGGAAGGAGAAGTGGAAAGAATGCAACATAACTTTAAATGCATCCTGGAAGCTCCCCCCCACCCGCCGGCTGCCTTGGGGAGGGGAGTTAAAGAGACAAATGCCTTCTCGAAGCCGGCCAGCAGAGGGGGGCTTTGAGAACGCATTTAAAGTTAAAGTTGCTTTTTTTCTCTGCTCCCCCCACACACACCTCAAGCCTACCGGGGAGGGGAACACTGGCTGGGGAAGGGAAGACAGGTCTGGGAGCCATGCCTCCCCTTTGCTTCCTCAGCCACTCTGCTGGGAGCCGCACAATATGTGTGAAAGAACCGCATGTTTGGCCACCCCTGTTCTAAAGGTGTAAAATCTTTCCTCCAGCCATTGCGAGTTTAAAATTTTTGTTGACAATGTCATTGCAGGGACTACATGGATCGATTAGTAGATGAAACAGAAGCTCTTGGTGGAGCTGTTCATTCTTCAGCCATAACAGCAAACAGTCGACCGGAGCCCATTCCTGACCAACAGCTAAGCATCTTGAACTCAATCACTGCCAATGATTTAACAGGTAAGTCTAAATGAGCAGGGGAAACCACAGGGAATGGGGAGGGGGGGAGTCTGTCATCTGTCTGTCCTTCCTATCTTCCTAGCTTTCTACTGTACTGTAAAATCTCCAATTATTTGTTGTTCTTCCAGCACTGACCAACAGTGTAGCCACAGTTTGCCACTCTACAGACGTGAACTGCTTAGATGATGCCTTCCCACCTCTGGACAGCTTGCCTCGAACGGCAGTTAATCATGTGCCTGTCGTAACAGAAGACTTGCTTAACTTGCCTAGTAACGGTGAAAGCGATTGTTTTAATTTATTTGAGACTGGATTTTATCACTCTGAGCTGAACCCAATGAACATGTGCAGCGAGGAGTCTGAAAGGCCTACGAAGAGACTAAAAATGGGGATTGCAGTCCCAGAATCCTACATGAACGACGTTTCTGTAAATAACTTGGGTGTTGATTTTGAGAATCACACACATCATATTACCAGTGCCAAAATGGCAGTCTCTGTGGCTGACTTCAGCAGTCTATCTGCAAATGAGACCAATGGCTTCATCAATGCCCATGCGTTACACCAGCACACTGCCCTCCACTCGGAATGAATTTGGCAGCCAACTGAAGAGACAGTGGACGCTCTTGGCAATTAGCGGTGAACTTGATGGGAACGATCAGGTTTGCTTAGTCTTTCACTGGAAGTTTGAACTGTATGACATCAGTGATGTCTTTATGTACAGAACTATATCTTGATTTTATCAAGAGTAATTTCATTTTCCAATCCGTAATTGTGGAAACTTCATACAATGTTTAGCAGAGTTTGGGGACTAAGAGAACTCTGTGGTGCAGCTTTAAGCTCTGCTTCCTCTTTCTTTTTTAAATCTGTAGACAGAGACGGCTGTCTCAAAACCAGCACAGAAGTTCTGAACTGATTGGAGTGGCTTTTTAGGCTAAGTTTCTTCTGCCCTACCAGATGCAGTGGAATAGCGATTGTTTACAGGTACCAGTCCTGATCCCTGCTCAATGTAGCATTTAAAATAAATAAATAAAAAGCAGGGAAAGGTTTCTTTAATTTAAACTGCACAAACACACAAAGGATCTTTTTTTAAATGGAACCTTCTCTCACGTGATACTAAACCAGAGCACTTCAGTTTACAAAACAACAGGTTCATCTTGATGGATACTAGCACAAGGGACTGTAGGAGCAAAGTCTGAAGACCTATATTTGGATGCTCTTACCAAATTACAGGCCATGGCTACCTTACACAGAGATAATTATACTGTCCAAAGGTTTCTGTGTACTTAAACCTATTGGCTGAAATTATGTGGTGTTATGCTGGGGGGGGGCGGTGTCCACACTTCTGAGGAGTGTAATGTGAAACTCAACATCAGATGTTATGATGTAACTTAAAAAGACCCACTGAGAGAGAATGGTACAGTCTGCACAGTTTAGGATTTACCACTAATGGTTTACATCTTAGGGACTCCCTTTAAGTTCAGAGCATTGCAGTTCAAAGTGTTAAACTTACGAGGGACTCTAGATTAATAGAGGATGATGCAGTACAACCCTGAAGTATACGTAACTGCCTTTTCAAGCGTGGATATATTTTCCTTCCTGAACTAAAAGAAGTTCAAGTGCATCTTATACTCGAAGGCTTTGTTGAGACTGTTTTTGGTTGTTTTTGTTAAATTTCACAAATGAAGACTTGTGAACGGCCACTAGAACGTTGGATTTTAAGTGGCTATCAGTTATACAATTAGTTGATAGGTATTGGTTATGTGTCTTGAATGACAAAATTTGTGTTGCAAAACTGCTGAGCTTTCTTACAATACAATTGAAATGCAGTAAAACTTGTCTAGTTTTGCACTGGCCATTATACGTATTTAATTTCCTTTTGAATATTGCAATTTTTTAAAAAGTAAGTTTAGTGTTGGTAGTAATGATTTCACAGTTGCACTGCGTAAATAGAAAGCAGAAGCCTTAGTTAGTACTTCAAAGGGAGGGTATTTATTCTACATACTGTGAACTGCATTGAGATCCTGAGTTTGAAATGCAGCATAGTGCTTTGTGTTCTTCATGGCATTGTAACAAAAGTGGCTTTGAAGAGTTCTACATCAGTAGTGCACTTAACCATTTTAGCAATTTTAATTTAACACAAGTGGACAAAAGTTGGTGGCAATGATTTGTTTCAAATGTACATTTGAAAACCATAATCTAGTAAGTACACAGTCAATAACGGGTAGCCTTGGCCCATTTTTAGCCAAATTGTCAGCTTCTTGTTGCTGTGATTTGTGCTGAACTCCATACCTTGGTTCATTCGTTCTTTTTTTTAATCAACACACCTTAATATAATTTTGTAAAATACTGGCCATATTTTGTTTTGTCATACATTCAAGCATATGGGTTTACAGTGGCTGGTCTGTATAAAAACCATTACTCGAAAATGTCTGAATGCTGATACCAGTTGCACTTAAATGAACTCACCCATTCTCATTAGCTGAGGCAGTAACTTTGTTCAGTTTATCTATGCATTGCTGGGGTCTTAATGAAGACCGAGACAGTCTAGTTTCTCGTCTAAAGTTTTGATTGTCAGCAAGTTGAATGGACACTTTAGTTATTTAATAAAGACTTTTGACCAAAATTCTGAAAATGGTATGAGAGAACAATGAATTCCGGCTAGTTTTAATAGATTTTTAATTGATGATCTAATTTAGCCTCTTGGCTAGCTAGCTGGTAATGTTTACTTTTAATTCCTTGTTAAAATGAGGCAATAATTTGCAAGATTATGTAAATATGTAAATTCTACATATCTTTTTAGATATCTATTTCAATATTTTCTGACTACTTCTGTGTATAGTAACATTTTGTGCATGCTTGATGTGACATTCATAAATTTGTACCACTATGACTTTATTCATGTAAAATAGCTATTTATTGATTTTTTTTTCTTTTAAAAGCTGGACTTAACCTGTCTTTCTCAGTTTTAAGCATTTTAATAGAGAACTTGTTACTGTTTATTACAAGAATTGTGTTGGAGGGTCAATAGCAAGAGGAAAGCATTGCAGCCATTATGAAGAAATCTACATAGCTTTCGTTCTTAGTGGGTGACACACAATTCTTATAACAATCGGTGATAACTTCTTTTGTTCTTTGCTGAATATATTCTCTTCCGTTCTCCCCCCACCCCTTGATAAGAACAAACCAAAAATCCATCATGGGCAATTGCGGTTTGGTAGATGTATCACTTAACTACAGGGAGTCTGAAAAGGTTAACTGATTCACTTAGAAGTGTAACTGGTGCTGTGTTAAGAGCAATACTTTTACTTTTCTTAGGCATTGTATCTCCATTGCTAGCTTTTTGTTTTCCCCTGTTGTCATGGTCAGACTGCCGACTTTACTTGAAAGCTGTACCATACCGTCTGAAGTATACTGAATCGTGTACAATTGGGTTGATTTGTGCAGTTTCCTTTTAAAATTGAGAGTCAATACTATATGTCAGTTTCAGATCCAGTAGCATATGAGTGATACTATTTAATTTAACCAAAGTCTTTAGTTGATACTTCAATTTTGAATGTAAACTAGTGGATTAACTGACCAGTAGAAGACTCTGTATTGCCCAGTGTTACAAGCACATTGTTTATAAATGGGAAACTAAATTTACACAGTATCATGGTTATGAATTATTTTCCATCAGAATGAGAACTTTCCAGTTTTTGTTTAAGAATAGTTGAGAGGACTGTAGTCCTGAAGCCACCAGTCATTCCAAGATCAGCCTAGTATTCCCTGTGCATAATGGCATAAATTAGTGACAATCGCAACTGGTTTTAGTATCAGGTGTCCAAGAGGAAATTGCTATTGTTGCATTGGTTTTAATATTTGTACATAAACACTGATTTTTTTGGAACATTATTTTGTATTTGTTGTACTTTAATACCTGGTGTACAGTTCCAGAAATAAATGTCTGGAAACCTTTTTTTCCTCCTGTGAAAGTTTTCATGCCTCTGCTACATTATTTGTCGCTTTTTTAGTTTTTACATCTTCAGGTCTGCTCATTTAAAGAGTGGAATTTGAGTGGTTCTTAATTTTCCCTTTGTTCTGGAGGGAGGGATGAGAGTGAGTGATGAAAGGTATATACCGTATTTTCCTGCGTATAAGACTACTTTTTAACCCAGGGAAATCTTCTCAGAAGTGGGGGGTCGTCTTATACGCCGGTACGCCAGAAGCATCAGCACAGCTCTATATTTTAACTGGAAAACTCTCTATTTTAACTGAAAAGTTGGGGGTCGTCTTATACGCCCAGTCGTCTTATACGCCGGAAAATACGGTACTGTTCTCTGGTAACAAGTGCTTTAGGGGAACCAAGTATGCTTTCTGAAGGAGCATTTCCTACAAATTGTTTGTACATCTTGTTTTGATGTCTATTGGTTGTGTTCTTTCTGTGACCACTGCTGCTGAGCCAGTGGTCTCCAGCCATACCTTCGGCTCTGCCTCTTGGTCCCATAATCCTCTCCTCTCTTTTTCTGGCATGTAATAATTCTGTACTTAACTATGTTGCCAAACTCTGTGGTACCATCACATTACCAGGCAGTAACATTTATCTTTTCCTTTGCATAAACAGACCATAGCAGGAGGCCTTCACAATCTGATCAGTACTTGGCTGTGACTTTGAAGACGGAGGCAGAGTAGTCAATAGACCTGTCTATCCTAAACAGTTTTCAGAAATCCCGCAAAGGTCAGCCATCCCAGCCCTACTAGTAGATATATAGCTCGCAACACTAGACTTTATTGTCATCTCTAACTAAGCTACAGGGGAGAAGTGAAACAATATGGTTGAGGACAGCAATGGTTTTTTTTCCCCCATTTAAAGTTTTTTATTAATATGAAGCAACATGTAACAAACAAGATATATAACATTCTGCTTCCTTAATCGTTTTTGGTACATATATATTGAGTATAAAACAATGCTTAAACAGGTCGTAAACAATGAAGATAAACCAGGATATATTTAACAACAATCTAATATCCTATAGATTTTCTTTCTTTCTTTTTTCTGTTTTTAACAGCAGTTTGTTTATTAGTTGCCTTCTCACTCCCCCCCCCCCCACTAACGGGGGTCAGAAATTTTTTTAACTGTGGTGCCACATAGGTTTTATGATTTTATATGACTTCTGTATATTACTAGGCTGTTATTAATATATCCCTTTGTTTTAAACTGTTGTATACTGCTCTGAGCCCACCCTGCAGGGAGGGTGGTATAGAAGTTTAATAAATAGTAATAATTTAAAAATATATAAATTCTCCCTTGATCTAAACCTGACCCTATCCTCAATCATCGTGCCAGGCTGTTTTTTGGTATGATAATGGTTGACCTAGACATAGGTTATTTTGTTGTTAGAACACCTTCCTTTAGGCAAAAAAAATAACTTGCCCAATTTAAAAAAAACATCCTCATAGCCATGTCCGTATGTGTCATAATTTTTATAATGACGTATGCATAGAGGGTAGAGAGAGTGCTATTTTAGTATGTATACAAGCACGAAGAGAATAAACCTTCCCTGTATACAATATGGGAAAAACAAACAGTGCCAGGGGCCTGAGAGTTGGGTTCTGATTCACAATGTGCTCTGTTTGCCTGAGTTTTGTAATTTAGTTTGTGAATGTGTCCCCACTGCTGTTCCCTTTCAGGAGCCTTGAAAAATTGATTATATAATGAAGAAGAATAAGTGATTGGATTTATATCCAGCTCTTTACTCGGAGTCTTAGAGCAGATTACAAACTCCTTTCCCTTCCCCTCCTCACAACAGACACCCTGTGAGGTAGGCGGGGCTGAGAGAGCTCTCTCAAGAACTGCCCTCAAAAATAGTTCTAACAGAACTATGGCTTGCCCAAGGTTATCCAGCAGCTGCAAGTGGAGGAGTGGGGAATCAAACCTGGTTCTTCCAGATTAGAATCCACGCACTTAACCACTACACCAAGCTGGCACTCAATCAAGCTTCATGGGATAAAGGGGGGATTCCTCTAAGCTGTGGAGTCCTGTGAGCAAAAAATCTACTTTGTGAGCTACTGGTATTAAAGTTGTGAGCAAGCGATTTGGCTACTGCATACATTAGTTTGCTCTGGAGCCATCTTTCCTGAGCTAAGACAAAAATGTGTGAGACGGAGACTAAAAAACTGTGAGCTAGCTCACACTAACTCAGCTTAGAAGGAACACTGGTCATGACTGCTACTATAAGTCATTTGAGAAATATGTAGTCAGTCAAAGGAAGAGACCATTACGATAGGAGAAGGTAAGTATTTCAGGAAGTATTGGCTTAGAGAATTTATACCCCCCCCCCTTTCTAGAAAAAAAGTACTCAAGGCTGCTTATAGAAAGAACATATAAAATTAAAACCACAGTGTTTTTAAAAGATGCTTTTAGATGCATTTATAATGAAAATGTTATTCCAAAGAGCAGATTAAAAATCAAAAACCAACATAAGCTGACAGCAGTGTCTGAAGTAGAATAAAAACATTTCCTTCATATTAGCAGTATAAAATCCATATAAATAAACTTAAAGACCCTCCCAATTCATTATTTGCCGTAAACAAATATTGAAGGCCTTCTCGAAAAGAGATTTTATTGCAAAGCCAGGGCTATTTTTGGGCAGGAACGCACAGGAACGGAGTTCCGGCTGGCTCCCAAGTTGGCCACGCCCAGCAGGAACTCATTAGCATAATAGGCCACACCCAACAGCAGAAACTCATTAGGATTGGCTACATTAGGGGTGTGTGGCCTAACATGCAAAGGAGTTCCTGCTACAAAAAAAAGCCCTGGGTTTTGACAACAAACAAGGTAAACAGAATAACAAGCAAAAGGTGGGTGTGGCTGGATAACCACACTTCTGGTAACATGGAGGTGTGGCCTAATGTGCTAATGAGCTGTGCTGTCAGGGGTGTGGCCCAATATGCTAATGAGTTCCTACTGTTGGGTGTGGCCTATTCTGCTAATGAGTTCCTGCTGGGCTTTTTCTACAAAAAGAGCAAAGCCATACTGGAACAGATAGGGAGTTCCATAACCTGAGGGCCACATTTTTAACCGGCTTCCTATTGTGATTATTTGAGAGCCTGTGGGCCACCATTGGACCATTGCAGCACCTGGGCACAGAAAGTATTTCAGGTATTTTGGGCCTGAGTTGTCAAGATCAAAAGCAGCCCTTTGCCTGAGTCCAGAAGCAAATCTGAAGCAGTGCTGTTGGAGTAAGGGCGAGGTGCTCAACTTGTTTTGACAGGTGCTCATTTGCCAGAATTCTAGTCATCACACTTTGTAACAAATGTAGATTTCCAAACTGTTTTAAAGAGAGCTCAGTAGACCACATATTGGCAATCATCCACTAAAGTCAGGTGCCTTCTGAGTTACTCAAGATGATCAGTATTCTGTGGAAGAAACAACCATGGAAATTAAGATCAAGTAAGCGGGTTGGATTCTGCCACTCATTAGAGAGTCAGTCCTTGTCGCAGCCATTCAGAAGCAGAACAATTAACATAAAATCATATCTCAACATACATCGTTCACTCCTAGTACATCGTAACAGTGAAAAAAGTTAGGGGTTATCAAAGGAAACTACACACAAGACATTATCTCAACCTATATTTCCATAGCAGAAGACAAAATTTTAGCTACCTGTAAACCAATGTTCCCTCTAAGCTGTGGAGTCTTATAGCAAAAATTCTACTTTGTGAGCTACTGGCATTAAAGTTGTGAGCGAGCAATTTGGCTACTGCATAAATTAGTTTGCTCTGGAGCCATCCTTCCTGAGCTAAGACAAAAATGTGTGAGCCGGAGGCTAAGAAACTGTGATCCAGCTCACACTAACTCAGTTTAGAGGGAACACTGCTGTCAGCTCCAACCAATAAAATCTGAAGAGTCTTCTGCTCAGAAGATAGTTTTATCTACCTTGCTGGGTTCCAGTAAATCCAAGTGTACTTGACTATAAAATTTATAATGAAACTGTACTTGGGCCAGTGATTCAATCACATCCAGGACAAAATCTATGACCAGCTGGAATATTTTTTGTAACTTCCTGTCATCGACGCCGATGGAAAACGTTAAATCTGGCCAGTGTGAAAGCACGGCAAGATCTTGGAATGATTTCCAAGAGGAAGGTCTAAAGAGACTGGGACTTTTCAGTTTGGAAAAACGGACTAAGATGGGCATGATAGAGGCTTATAAAATTATGCATGAGACCGAGAGAGTGGATAGTGAGAACTTTCTACACTAGAATTTAGTGGCATCCAATTAAGTCGATGGGCAGTAGATTAAGAAAGGACAAAAGGAAGTACTGCTTTACTCAATGAGTGATTAACATGGGGAATAGCTGCCAGAGGATCTAGTGATTACCACAAGCTCAGATGGCTTTAAAAGGGAATTAGACACATTCATGGAGGACAGATTCATCAAAGGCTACTAGCCATGGTGATTAAAGGGATTCTCCACATTCTCTCTCTATGCCCTGTTTGCTGGTCCTCTAGGTCAACTGGTGGCCACTGTGTGAGACAGGATGCTGTGACTAGATGGACCACTGGTCTGATTTGATTAAAGAAGGTCACATGGTGTGGAGTGTGCACCTGTTACAATATGCCTAGTGCTATGTCTTGTGCCAGTGGGAACACATGACAAGTTATGGTCAAGTTAACAGTGTATGAGCTAGTTATGATGACATTCCTGTGTTTCTGCAGGCATAAGAACTCTTGCATGAGGGATCCAACAACCCAGTACAGGTACATAGTAAAATTGGCAAGCATCACCTACCTACTTAGCTGTTTAACAAAGGAAGCGGAGCATTTTGGTAATTGGAAAATCTCGACTTGCCTCAAACATGGGATATCTGTATATATGTAGAGAAAGGATTTTAAAAAATTGCTGTAGCACACACAACTTCAACTTGCGGTCCTACCAGCAAACAGGGCACAGAGATGGAGGCCTTACCATGATGTTGCCTCCTGACACTGGTATTCAGAAAAGAAGTTAAGCTGTAGTACTTTAATCGCCCTGACCTGGGTAGGCCAGGCTAGCTCGATGAGAGGTGATGAGAGAGAGGTCCTACGACTGATAGACAAAAACTGATAAATCAGCCAGTATCATAATGCCCCTGTATAAATCGATGGTGCAACTTCATTTGGAATACTGTGTACAGTTCTGGTCACCGCACCTCAAAAAGGATATTATAGCATTGGAAAAAGTGCAGAGAAGGGCAACTAGAATGATAAAAGGATTGGAACACTTTCCCTATGAAGAAAGGTTAAAGCGCTTCGGGCTCTTTAGCTTGGAGAGATGACGACTGAGGGGTGACATGATCGAGGTTTATAAGATTATGCATGGGAAAGAGCAGGTAGAGAAAGAGGTACTTTTCTCCCTTTCTCACAAGAACTTGTGGGCACTCAATGAAATTTCTGAGCAGTCGGGTTAGAACAGATAAAAGGAAGTACTTCTTCACCCAAAGAGTGATTAACACATGGAATTCACTGCCACAGGAAGTGGTGGTGGCTACAAGCATGGACAGCTTCAATTCTAGTGTCCTGGCCCCACTGGTGGACCTCTTGATTGCACCTGGTATTTTTGGCCACTGTGTGACAGAGTTTTGGACTGGATGGGCCATTGGCCTGATCCAGCATTGGCTTATCTTATGTTTTTACTATCATATCTCAGAAGCTAAGCATGGTTGGCAACCTCCAAGGAATACCAGGATCGTGACACAGAGGCAGGCAATAGTAAGCAACATCTGAAATGTCTCTTGCCCTAACAACAAGTTTACCTTGCCACCTAGTGGTGCATAATGTTTTAAAAAGAGCTAGAACTTCTGCCTGCCAGACAATCTTAGGATCTCCTGGTTATTCTACACACAATGCCATACAATAATTATTAATTATTATTAATAGTAGTTGTAGTTTATGAGCCTGCTGAATGCTTTTTCAGTGTTTAATTTTTTTAACAACAACATCATCATATAACTGTCACAGTCAACACAGCTTTCCGATCTAAACACCTAAGAAGTCTCAGAGTGGGGAAATTGCAGAGTCTCCTGCAACACACAGTCCCAGAGCTCTAGAAACTAGGCTTTAATGGCCTTTGGGCTGTACCATACTAATTTCTGTGCATGGATTTTCTCTCCATGAATCAGGATGAATATACACAGAATAGAATAATTTGACATGATTACAAGTAATGGACAATCTTGCATTAAAATGGGGTTGGCTCACAAGAATTGTACCACACTCTGTAAATCCAAGGGCATAATGTAATCTCTGAAATATGTAGGAACTGAGGTTCAGATATTTGTTTATTTTAGAAAAAGGTTTGAATGTCACTTGCACCATCAGCCTGGACCTTATTTTTTCATCTCCTGGGGCCACTCCTGCCAATGAGTGAGCCTGGAATTTAACAAAATAATGAACAGAATTTCCATACTTTATATTGCGTTAGATGTTAACCAATCCCCCTTTAAAAGCATCATTCTAAGTTTAATGGAATGGCTTTTTTGGTAGTGTCAAAACTGGAAGAACAGCCAACTATGCTCCACAGCATTAAGCAAATATGTATGATGAGAAGCAGTACTGATTGCATCCATGTGGCATCAAAATGCATGACGCTGAAGACAGTGTTCTCAAAGACAGGCTAAACTGAGGACTGAGCTACCAACCTCAAGACTATGTTGCTGGCTTCCAATGGCTAGAGAGGCATCAGAAGACCAACCATGCCTTCAGTGCAAGCACCTTAGCAGTCCAAAGCTGTTCCACTGCTGGTTCTTCGGGCTCAGCTGACAATGGTGTAGTAGTTGGAAAAAAGCTCTTCTCCTGGCCCAATGTCTTTGAGAGCAACCAAAACTACAACTCTCAATGGCCTGCAAAAAACACATTTCAGGGATAGGGGGCATTTTTGTGAGACTGTCATGCACATGCATTTATATTTGCAAATAATGTACCAGGTAAAACTAAGTGATTACAATTAAGATCCTCACCTCTGTACTTCATGGCTGTAGCTTACGTTGGGAAGATACTGTTTAAATTCTATAGGAAAACATTCGGGTATATCAAATTCCTGGTAGCATACATTGGCTGCTTTGTCTGATAAGAAAAGGGGGGAAGGGTTTAAAAGGATGTGAGATACATTGACTGAGGGTCGCTCAAGTATGAATGTGTTCTTTAGCTCTACTGAAGGAAATCATTGATACTATTTCTTGATAATCCTAACAAGAGGTCTGTTCAGACATCCTAGAACTCATCACATGGAGCTTCCCCATGGACACACAATGACATGGAGAAAGTAACATTTAACCAGGCATGACTGTACTGAGGATACCATTAGCTAAACACTCACATAATTTGTAGCTAGGAAGAGACACTGCTGGGCAATGTTCCCTCTAAGCTGTGAAGTCTTGCGAGCAAAAATTCTACTCGGTGAGCTAATGGAATTAAAGTTACGAGTGACCGATTTGGCTACTGCATAAATTAGTTTGCTCTGGAGCCATTCTTCCTGAGCTAAGACAAAAATGTGTCAGCCAGAGGCTAAAAACATGTGAGCTAGCTTAGAGGGAACACTGCTGCTGGGTCAGATGTCACCTTCTTCATGGTTACATCCACAGAATCCTCCTTGTAGAGGATTGCAGTGCCTCTGAACTAGGTGCAGGAAACAGCTCTGTCTGCCTTCCTACCTGCTGAGCAGTTGTTGACATATTGTCCTACAGCCAGTGGATTCTGCGCAGCGGCTACAATCCAAGAGACATCATTCATTTTTAAGGGGCCAAGTTGATCTCTCTTGCTGCATGACCTGAAAGAATTTGCAGTATTAACCAAAAGAATGCATCCCTGATTTGAGTCTTTGTGTAATCATATGACCCTTTTGTAAATAAACATGTGCCCTGCAGCACACACATGCAGACAGTTTAATGCATTCCTTAGCAACTCAATAATTCTACGTAACATTCACAAGCAGCACACAGGATTTGGGCACTTGGACAAATTCTGAACCACGTACCAAAAATAATTTGTTGTTGTATATGGTGGGCCACCAGTACCACACTGAACTGTGAAAATAGGGGGTGTGATCTGGCAGACTACACAATATATGGCTCGTGAGCTGTGAGCAACTTGGTCAGTCACCAGTTATGACAGCCTCAGCAAATGTTCCACTTAAAGCAAAGTACTTTCTGTTTTGTAACAAAAAAGGAAGGAACAGTCCCTGCCGTCTCTTAAGTGCTGACATGGATTTATTTGGAGGAAAATATTCCAGATTCAGGTAACACTGCGAACCTACTAAATGTATTATATATGTGAAATGGTGACTCAATATCCATCTATTAAGCTAGAGAGTTCTTCTCAAACCAACCTCCCTGACCTGGATAGCCCAGGCTACCCCAATCTTGTCAGATCTCAGAAGCGAAGCAGTCAGTCCTGGCTAGTATTTGGAAGGGAGACTTCCAAGGAATACCAGGGCCCTGACACAGAGGCAGGCAATGGCCAACCACCTCTGAACGTCTCTTGCCTTGAAAACCCTACAGGGTTGCCATAAGTCAGCTGTGACTTGACGGCACTTTCCACCACCACATCAGCAACCGGTGCATTGTATCATTAGCAAGGATGTGCAGAAACAAGCATTCTGCACACCTGCAAACTTCAGCTCTACGAGAACATTTGAAT
This sequence comes from Gekko japonicus, assembly GCF_001447785.1. Classification (NCBI taxonomy): domain Eukaryota; kingdom Metazoa; phylum Chordata; class Lepidosauria; order Squamata; family Gekkonidae; genus Gekko; species Gekko japonicus. The sequence continues at coordinate 147,799 of NW_015176030.1, read as the reverse complement.
CAGCTCTAGGGAATAAGTGGTATAGCCAACCTTGGACCTTATTTACTACCCAGCTCAAATTTGTACATCAGAGAATAGCAGCCAAATTATGTTAATTTTGTTAATTTTGAATTTATAAAACAGTGGGCTATTCTTTGGGAGGGGGAGAAAGCTGCTAATCAGGCTTTCATCCCATTGCCAGGAGCTCTGCCAACTTCTCTCTGTCCCTTACATACATACATCATGTATACTAAATTACAGAGTAATGTTTAGTTCTCAAGGCAGCTTACAACATCAGTACAAAACCAAACCAAAACAACAGTCCATAACAAAACACAGCCAAGAAGACAGCCAAAACAGAACCAACTGGAAAAAAGCAGCACAATTAAGATGGTATTTATCTGATGCCTAAAACCATTAAGGCAGATGCCAAATGAATGGGTATTATGATCAGAATTTCAGAAACGAGGCACAGTGTCAGAAAAGGATCGATTTCTTATCTTTGAAGTTGGTGGCAGACCCAGGGCCTTACTATACAACTATTTGCACATTCTACCAGTCAGGGGTATGCAACTGCACAAGAGTATGTTCTAGATTGCCCCAACTGCATAACAGCCACAAACCACAGAGAAACACTGACTCTCTGAACAGTTTGAATCCACCATTTCTATAGAGAAACTGAGTCAGATAAATCCAAGGTCTCTTAAGTTAGAGCATGACTATCTTGTTCAAGTTATAGAAATATTTGGACAGGGACAAAAAAATTGGAAATTAGATGTCATTTATATATCATTAATGCGGGCAAGAGACCACATTAATGATAATATATTAGAGAAATTCCACCTTTCTAGAGATATTTTATTTATTCAATTTTAAACTGCCCTCCCCCAGAAAACCGAGCTCAGGGCAGTATACAAGATAACAAATACAATATCATTAAACAAATTAAAACAGATAAAAACACAACGATGGCATCAGGGCTGTCCCCTTTCACCCCTTTTGTGTCTCTTGGCTATAGAACCACTAGCAATTATCAGGAACAACAGGGGGGGAGATATCCCGGGAAGGGACTTCCTTCCCACTTCTCTTCTGGCTGGGGCTCACCACAGCCAACAGAAAAAGGGGGAGGAGATCTCCGGGGAAAGGACTTCCCTCCCACCTTTCTGCTGACCACAGCAAGCAAGGTGGGGGGAACTGCAGCCAGAAAAAAGGTGGGGGTAAAGTTCCCCTAGGAAGGCATTTCACCCCTTCCATTTAAACCCTCCTTTCTGCTCCCCACAGTTTTTCATGAAGAGCAGAAAGCAGGGCCATTTAAACTCATTTTCTGCTCCCGTCAAAAAGCCACAGGGGGCAGCGGTGGGTTTAAATGGCTCCAAGGAAGAAGAGAAAGCAGGGGAACAAAAAACTGAACCCAAATAACTGAATTAAGAACCAGGAAGGTTAAATAAATACAATTCTGAGGGCCACTTCCTAAAAACAATAAATGTGAAACAAAAACATATATAGTGCAAAATTATCAAAAATACATGTATTTATTACAAGATAATTTAAAAACAGTTATGGACCCAACTATAGCCTCAATTTGTTAGTAATTTTCTCTCTCTTTCCTTTGCAACAGAATTCCTTTTTGGTCCTACACTGATTAACTATTTGTATTATTACTGCAGTATTGAGCCTAAGTGTACTTTCTATGCTTGACTACTGAAGAAGGCCAGTTAGGCTGAAATGCATGGGGTCGAATTAGGTTTCATTTGTGTACATTGTACGATTTTGTCTTTTATTGAGGCTATAGTTGGGTCCATAACTGTTTTTAAATTATCTTGTAATAAATACATGTATTTTTGATAATTTTGCACTATTTATATGTTTGTTTCACATTTATTGTTTTTAGGAAGTGGCCCTCAGAATTGTATTTATTTAATCTTCCTGGTTCTTAATTAAATGGTTCCAAGTCATTTAAATTCTGCTTGCTTCTCCCTCAAAAAGCCACGGGGAGCTGAAAGCAGGGCCAGTTTGGTGCAGTGGTTAAGTGTGTGGACTCTAATCTGGGAGAACCGGGTTTGATTCCCCACTCCTCCGCTTGCACCTGCTGATGTGACCTTGGGTCAGTCACAAGCTCTGGCACAGCTGTCCTTGAAAAAGAGCAGTTTGTGTCAGAGTTCTCTCAGCCCCACCCACCTCACAGGGTGTCTGTTGTGGGGAGGGGAAGGGAAAGGAGTTTGTAAGCCGCTCTGAGACACCTTTGGGTAGTGAGGGGCGGGATATAAATCCAATCTCTTCTTCTTCTTCTTCTTCTAAATGGCTCTGAGCCATTTAAACAAAAAAGCTAATTGGCAGGTAGCTCCCAGCTGTTCAGCTATTTCTCATGAAGACCCCCTGCTTTTCATGAACAGTCATGAGTCACCATGAATTGTGCCAAAAGTCGTGGTAGTTCATACCGGTCCTTCAGTTCACATACTTCATTTAGTGAACCCTGAACAGGTCCAAATTAATGACGAACTAGTTCGTCAGGCAATTCATGCCCATGTCTACAACAGAGGATAAGTGCCAGAGGTGTAATAGTTCCTCTGCAGATGTGTTCCATATTTTCTTGTCTTGCCCTAAGATTCAAACATTTCGGAAGATTGTGGTAAATTATGTTAATGAAAAGCTGGGTAGGGAAATACCTTTTGAACCAAAATTAATTATTCTGGGTTCTTTGAAAGGTTATATAGACGACTATATAGCACAATATATATAGTGAAATGCTGGCCTGGATGAATCACAAGCAGGAATTAAGATTGCTGGGGAAAAGATCAACAACCTCAGATATGCAGACGATACCACTCTAATGGCAGAAAGTGAAGAGGACCTAAAGAGCCTCTTGCCCAGGATAAAAGAGGAGAGCGCAAAAGTGGGCTTGAAGCTCAACATCCAAAAAACTAAGATCATGACATCTGGCCCCATCACTCCTTGGCAGATAGAAGGGGAAGTCGTGGAAGTAGTGACAGACTTCACGTTCCTGGGATCCAAGATCACCGGAGACTGTGACAGCAGCCATGAAATTAAAAGACGCCTGCTCCTTGGGAGGAAAGCGATGGCAAACCTAAACAGCATGATAAAAAGTAGAAACATCACCCTGCCAATAAACGTTCGCATGGTCAAAGCAATGGTATTCCCAGTAGTCATGTATGGCTGCGAGAGTTGGACTATAAGGAAGGCCGAGCGCCAAAGAATAGATTCTTTTGAACTATAGTGCTGGAGAAGACTCTTGAGAGACCCTTGGACTGCAAGAAGATCAAATCAGTCAATCCTAAAAGAAATCAACCCTGACTGTTCCCTGGAAGGCCAGAAAATGAAACTGAAGCTCAAATACTCTGGCCACCAAATGAGAAGGGAGCACTCAATGGAGAAGACCCTGAGGCTGGGAAAGATTGAAGGTCAAAGAAGACGGGGACGGCAAAGGATGAGATGGTTAGATAGTGTCATCGATGCAACGAACATGAAATTGAGCAAACTTCAGAGGACGGCGGAAGACAGGAGGGCCTGGCGAGATCTGGTCCATGGGGTCGCGAAGAGTCGGACTCAACTGTGCGACTGAACAACAACAGTGTAGCTGAATCAGATTTGGAATTGGTACTAAGTTTATTTACAGAACCAAGGATGGTTATTGCAAAAAACTGGAAAAAGCTAGAATCACCACCTATCAGTGAGTAGTTTAACAAGTTTTGGCTTATTGCACTATCAAAGGGCTAGTAGGTGTAACTCTATGGAACCTGATTTATTTACTAAATATTGGATATATATATGTATATGATAAGATATACTCATTTGCTTATTACAATTTCTTGTAAAAGTACAGGGGAATTTGTGTTGCGTGTGTGTGTTTATATATGTATGTATATACTGAGTGTATGCTTGTACTGAAATCACCATCATCACCATCCTCCAAGTTTGTTCTCATCAGAGAATCAGTGGAGTTTTACAAAGGATGGAACTTGTGCATTGGCATTTTCTGTCAGTTACCTACCGGTACACAGCTTTTGATATGCCTTTGTCATTACCATCAATAAGCACCCCATCTATGCACCTAAATATAAATGGATTGCCAATAGACTGGAAAAAGATGGGCTCATAGTTTTCATACACTGTACCTGTTAAAGAAAAAAAAGTCTTTTAGATTTAAACAGTAAGACATTTCTGAATGGTTTTTTTAAAAATCAGCAAAAAGGACAATACCAATTAATTTAATAAAGCTGAATAAAAACTTCTTATTTTACACCCAAAAGGCTGTAGTTACCTGTGGGTAGAGGACAGAGACGCTTAGTTCTTAAAGGAAGAGGCATT
>NW_015176030.1:127989-143466 GCF_001447785.1 Gekko japonicus | reverse complement strand
GTTTTAGAAATAAACAGAAAAATTTCTTTCATGATTCAAGAGAATGTGTATATGAGATGAAACTGGGGGATGAGGGGAGACTACACCAGGCTAAAGGAATGATCCTTGGGCCCCATCAGTCACCACATTTTAAATGAACAGATAGCAATTTGACTCTGCTGATTGTCACCAGAGTAAAGTTAAGCCATGATTAATCTACAGAAAATATTTGAAAAAGGATGGCCATGAATGTTAGTAGAACCAGAGCCAACTTAAAAACAAAACACAAAACCTATGGTCAAACCCATTTCTTTTCATGCCACTATGTAGGAACCTCAAACTAATCTTTCCATTACTATGATGTTTGCAGCACACATGGGATTTATTTCATTTATCCTGACAACAACCGTGTGAGATAGGTTATGCTGGGAGACAGCAACTAGTCCGAAGTCATCTAGTGACTAAGTAGCAATTTGAAGCTGGATGGACCATGTTTAGTCCAAGTCTTGAGAACTGACTACTTAACTACACCATGCTGTCTCCATGACACAAATGTTAATATTAGGGCTATCGTGTTTTCTTCTGGCAATGGTCTTTATGAGACTGCAGCTTTATCCGGGGGGGGGGGTTGGTGGTGTCCAGTTATAAGAAAGTGTCCCTGTTGAACTTCTTCCCGCTATGCAATCATAAGGAGCACAGAGCCTTCATCAGAGGAGCAATGGAAACCAGGGGGTCAAAACAGACAAGACGCTGAGAAGTCACTGGTAGGATCTTTCCTGCTTTTTTTTTTTTAAACAAAAGTACATTTCATCACAGATCAGATCAGGACTGCAAGGGGAGGGGAGAAAATGTTTAACACTTCCACCCTTGCATCCAATCCTCCCCCCTCCCCGCTAGGGAATAAAGGCAGACAAAAGATGGGAGAGCCACCTTATCCCCCCTTCCAGGCTTAATTGCAACGTGGGAAGAGTGGTCTTCATAGGCAAAACTGTGCAAGGGTTGAAGGATTAAACCTTCCCTACATGGTGACCGGGGCAGCACAAGGATGCAATTTACCTTTGAAAGACAGTGGGAGAGTCATGAGCCATGTCTCATCTAGTTTGAACCAAAGCCCTACAGTTTCAAAGCTTTCAGGCTAAGGGGTGCCAGCTGTCCCTCTTCAAGAGTTTCTCCCCAGCCCCCACAGCCCCACACAACAGAGCGATCATCACTTATTTCAGAACAGGACCACCTGACAGAATAGAAATCAAGTCTCCAAGTCCACATTTGGAAATAAATTATGTCAGTACCAGGGTACATCGCTACGAGTGTCCCTTTTGGAACAAACCCTCTGGTCACAAAGACTCCTGTTCCAGCAGAAACGAGTGAACTGCGCCTTCGAGCAATGCTGAATCCTAATGTGTTAAACAGAACATCTTCTGCATGAAAGGTAATCTGGCTCCGCTGATTGTCACCAATCGCTGTGGATGTCTCAGGCTGGGCATTCGGTACTTCCAGATATTTAGACCGAACTTCTGGGAGTAAACTTAGAAGAGGCATTTGCCTAGCCATGTCATTTACAAACAAAGATTTAAAGGTTTTCAAGAGTGTCTGAAGGACATTTTCGTCGGAAATGGTTTTGTCTTTAGATTCTTCTGGTACGAAGCGTAGAGTCCTGCAAACAGAGAGGGGGAAAGGGGTCCTATAAGTACAGGGTGTGAAATAACTTGACAGGTGGCAACTATAAACACTTTATTGCTTTTTCATATTGGTTTTATTAACAAGATAAAATAAAAAAAGTGGGAGGGAAGGCGGCATGGCATTTATTTATTTATATTTGAATTTATATCCCGCCCTACCCCGAAGGATCAGGGCGGCTAACAAGGTATAGACCAATCTTGTCAGACCTTGGAAGCTAAACGAGGCCAGTACTTGGAAGGGAGTCCACCAAGGAAGACCTTGCAGAGGCAATGGCAATGGCAAACCACCTCTGCTTCTCACTTGCCTTGAAAGCCCCTTGCTGGGGTCACCATAAATCACCTATGACTTGATAGCACTTTACACATATGTATAAATAAAAAAACACATAGGTAGCAAATTAAAAACAACGTGACCCCAAAACAATAGCCAATCACGCACTAAAGGAGATGTCTGAGTATACAGAAAGGTTTTCACTTAGTGCCTAAATTTAGCAAGTGGAATGCCAGTCATAAGAACATAAGAACATAAGAGATGCCAATGTTGGATCAGGCCAAAGGCCCATCCAGTCCAACACTCTGTATCACACAGTGGCCAGAAATACCAGGTGCCATCAGGAGGTCCACCAGTGGGGCCAGGACATTAGAAGCCCTCCCACGGTTGACCCCCCCAAGCACCAAGATGACAGAGCATCACTTGCTCCAGAGTCCCTATCTATACCTTGTGGCTAATAGCCACTGATGGACCTAACAGTGGGGAGAGATGTCTACAAGCAAGGTGCCATTACTAAGAAGGCCTTGTCCGTGACGACCATCCATTCACCCCAGTGAACAAAAACACTCATCACAGGGATTCTGAAGCAGGTCCATATTGGAGATGATGGCCTTCACGGTACTTTAGACCATTTAGGCTTAAAAAAAGGAAAGCATCATAACTTTGAAATGTGCTTGGAAACAAATGGGAAGCCAATGAAACCCTTTGAAAACTGGCAAGTATGTTCCTATCCAAATGAAGAAGTTAGCTGCCTTGCAGCAGCATTCTACATAGCTGAAGTTTCCAGACAGTTTTCAAGTGCAGCCCCATGAAAAGCATATTGCAGTAGTCAAGCCTGGAATGTCATTAGAGTATGCCCCAACCATGGACCTCATTTTTCCAAGAAAGGACATAGCTGATGATCCAACCAAAGTTTCTGAAAGAGACTAAATATCTGATGGATCCTGAATGTCCATTTGCAGTGATGGACACAACAGCAGTCCCAAAGTGCAAACCTGGCCTTTTGAAAGGGATGCTACCCCACCTGTGGCAGGCTGACCCCTTGTCCCTTAGCTGGAACCACTGCTTAACAGTATGTTAGACCTGTCTAGACTGACCCTCATGCAGCCTATTGCCAATCCAAATACCTCTTCTGAACATCCATGACCTCAGCTACAAAGGAGAAATGGACTTGCATGCCATCACCATGCCAATGACACTTAACTCCAAATCTCTGCACAACTTTTCCCAGTGGGTTTATGTAGATGCTGCACAATATGATCAAGATTGGGAAATACCTGGAGATTTTGGGGGTGAGGCCTGAGGAGGGTGGGGTTTAGGGAGGGAAGGGACTTCAATGGGGTATAATGCTATACAGTCCACCCTCCAAAGCAGGCGCTTTCTCCAGGTGAACTATCCTCTGTTGCCTGGAGATCAGTTGTAGTCCCAGGAGATCTCCAGCTACCACCTGGAGGTTGGCAACGCTAAGTCAAGAAGACAGGACTCTGCAGTACTCGATAGCACAAATGCCGTGATCAAGTAACATGTCCACAGTCACACCTTCTGGTACCAGTTCAGCAAGACTGGAAGAAAAGGACACTGCCCTCAACACTCACTCTAGCCAAACAGTCTGGAAGGATGCCAGAGTCAGCATCCAGGAAACCCAGCAAGGGCACAGTGTCTTTGTCTCTCCCTCCCAGGTGGGAGACCCAGGTTTGAATTCCCACCCTGCCATGGATGTTTGCTGAGTGACCTTAGGCCTGTCATGCATTCTTAGCCTAACCTACCTCAGGAGGGTTTTGTTGTTTTTTTAAGGTAAAATGGAAGAAAATGATGCAAGGTGCTCTGGGTTCCCACTGGGGAGAAAAGAGGGGTATAAATGAAATAAAACAAACTCAAGAACAAAGGCAGATTCAGTCACAAAACAATACTGAGAGCTGAAAAGGACCTAAATGATCCATTTCCTCCAAACAAGGAAGTTCGCACTCACTTGAGCGCCTTACTAAAAACAGCAAACATTTGCAACTGGCCAGTAGTTGTTATTATCTGGGTCCAAGGAGTAATTCTTCAAGAACAGGTCTCATAATCACCTCCTTCAAGGTGGTTGGAAAGGCATTCCTCTTCCTATAAAATATGCTTACATTTCTGAATAAATATGCCAATTATCCAGTGAATTTCTGTGCAGATTCTGAAACAATCTGAAAACTAAAGTAGCATTATTTTGCCTCTCATCCAGTTGCCACGTTCGTCCCCGACGGGCAGGATTGGCAGAGCAGAAAAGCCAATGATCTACCTCTATGGGGTGCACGCATGGCTCAATTTGTTTCCTTCACGGCAGAAAAGAAAGATTAGAATCCACAGGTTGTCCCCCACACCTCTTCTAAGAAGATGTACAAAAGTAAGAATTAAAAACTACATAAAAACACACTCTCTGAATTGATTCTGGTAATGAGTAGGGATCAATAGGATTTTCCTTTCCTACATTAAGACAGCAAGCGTACACATATTACCGGAGAATAAATGATCTCCGAGTGAATATAAGGCTGTGATTCATTAGGAGAACTGTGCTGAGATCACTAAACCACAAGTATTCGGCTTGAGATATTTATTAGTTCCACCAGAGAGCCAGGAATCAATTTGAACTTGTATTCACTCCAGGGCATCTGTTTGTTATTACAGAAATTAGAGACGGAAAAAGACCAATTAGGCTTCCTAATCCACACTGCACCCAGTGTAAGAAACTGCCCCCTATACAATGCATTCACAAATACTTCCTTTCTAGTTCTAATGGTTCACTTCCCTTGAGAAACTATTCCATACTCTTTTTGAAGGGGAGTGTCATCATCCATCATATTTATGGGGGGCTTGAGGGCGCCATGGGGGTACAACCAGAATTCATATAGACAGAATGGTTGGTAGATAGCATTATAAACAAGAAATGTTTGCCTCAGTGGGAAAATAGCTCCTTGACAAATTAAGGTTTGCCAGTTCAGTTGCTAGAAACTGACACCAGCTCTTCATATTATGGCATGTCACTAAAATAAGCTAGGAGGACAGAACCATTGTTTGAACTGTCCATGACCCATGACTGAAACCTTTTCTTTGCTGATTTTGCTAAAACTTTTATTGGGATTTGGTTAAGTATTTCTTCCTGGGAGTTACATGTTAGCACGTATTGCCCCAATTCTGGCAATATGAAAGACTGCCTCTTCCCATATGCTTCACTCCGCTTTTCAAGCCCTGCTCTCTGAGCCCCCAACAGCAGAGAGAAGGTGGCCAGAGACCAGAACCAGGGCTTTAGCAGTAGTGTCACCTTCTTTTGGAAATGCCCTTCTTTTAAGGCTTGCCTGCCACTGACTTTCCTCTAAGTTTCAGGCCAAAACATTTATCTTTACCCACCAGGGGTCATTTCCTGCGGGAGCACACAGGAGCTCCGGCAGGAAGGAGCCCAGGGGGCAGGCACATGCAACAAGCCCCGCCCCCTGCTCCCAGCAGCCCTCAGTTGGGCTACGAGGAGCAAGAAGCAGCCAGGTAAGTTGCAGAGGGCCCCCCCCAGGCCCGCCTTCGGGTACAAGCTCTCCCTCCTCTGCGTGGACAGATCTGCACAGCCCCCCCCCCAAATAGTTAGCAATCCAAAACAGTCCAGTGGAGCCTGAGCGGTGGGTGTTGCCTTCTGACACACTTCCAGTGATGTCAGGGGGTGTGGCATAAGCAAACAGGTTATGCTGATGAGTTATGCTAATGAGCTCCTGCACCTCTTTTTCTACGAAATGACCCCTGTTACCCACTTAAGGTCTGTTTCACTAAAGGCATCATCTTTTTTTAAAGCTGTTTCATGGTCTGCTCTGAGCTTGACAACGGTTTTGTCATTTTAGAGATCTCTGTTATTTTTATGTTCTGCTATATGTTTACTGGCAGTTTTTATTGACTTGGATGACTTTATTGATATTTTTTATTAGTATGATTTGCTTGTACTATCCATTTCCAAGTTGTTGTTTTTATTCTCAGAGCCACCACAAGCTAGCCTGGAAAGGTGCCAGACGAATTTTCTAAATAAATAAATTACAAAACAGAACTGTGTAAGGAACATTCATCAGCTGATTAGAATAAACTGGCATGGCCTACTCCTGTCCCTTTACAGTAGCCTGATCTACAGAAACAAGCTGCTGAATCCTTTCATGGTTTGGTCATAATGATTATCGCTAGGCTTGGGCACAGACCCGAACCTGAGCCAAAGTCCAGGCCAGACTTTTTCTCGGTTCAGAGTTCGCAGAGAAAGCCGAGGTTCAGGGAAGGCGCCTTTCACCCAAACACTCGCTGAGCTTTTCAGCTCTGTTCGGCTCGCATCTTCTGTCTGACACATGCACACCTCTTCCGGGAGGCATCAGTCTCCTTCCCAGCATGCCCGCATCATCTGGAAGTGACACAAGCACATCGTAATGCGGGTGCGCCGGAGGTGAGGCCTGAACCACCCAGAAGTGATGTAAGCACATTGGGGGGCTGACGTACTTGTGTTACTTCCAGATGATGCAGGGCCCTGACACCACCCAAACCGGTTCAGTTTGGGTGGCTTTTTTGCTTAGAGGTTCATGAGCCATGGACCAAACTGGGCTTTCCCAGTCTGTGTCCATCCCTTATTATCACTACCAAGTTGCTGTACAAGATGCCTGGGGCCAGTAAAAATGTTGGCAACTCCCCTCTCCATAAGACTACTCGCCATCACCCTGAAAGTTTTCACCCAAAATTACTAGTACACGGTTGAAGCACTGAGAGGCACATGTTCACTTGATCCCTGCACTTCCTAGCCCCTTTTTTTTGGGTGGGGGGAGAAAAAGAAATCAATTGGATTTATCTGATCTGCTGGCTTTGAGTAAGACCCTGAAGAAAGTGGTGAATGTAAAAAGAGCCCTGCTGGATCAAACCAGTGGCCCATCTAGTCCAGCATCCTTTTTCACACAGCAGCCAACCAGTTACCCTGGAGGGCCAATGAACAGGACATAAAGGCCAAGACCTTGCCCGATGTTGTCTCCTAGCACAGGTATTCGGGGTTTGCTGCCTCTGTATATATTCTTATCCAAAGAGTCAGAGTAAATAATATAAATGTATGACTTCTCAATTCCATGGATTTCTGGATTAAACTCTCTAGATCTTGTTCAATCTGGCTTTTGCCGTTTTGCGTAAAAACTGCTTTGATTTACCTGATGGATAATATTACACAACCTCATAGGAATGGGCCTTAATGGTGTTGTATCACAGTGGTTTTTCTCAGAAAACAGTCCTTCAACGCTAGGTTCCAGAAGGTGGTGCTGTGGAGCTTCTGTCCTGCCTCTTGACCACTGGCTTGAAGGGTTCTAAAAAGCTCCAAGTTGTCTACCAGACATTTGAACTACACAAACCCATTGGGAAAGGTCATCCAGAGATCTGGATTGAGTCGTCACCAATATGCACATGACAGTAGCTCTAGCTCTCCTTTCTGTCTGAATCTGAAGCATGCATAGTACACTGTTCTGCACACACTCCACTGGTTGCCCACCAGTTATCAGGTTCCATTCTAGGTAGTAGTTGTCACATACAAAGCCCTTCATGGCCTTGGACCCTTATATCTACAGGACTGTCTCTCCTGCTATGCTCCACCATGACAACTTCGATCATCTGAGCAGGGCTGTCTACAGTGCCATGCTGCAAATGGGCAAGATAACAACTGCTCATGTATGCGCATTTTGTGGGTGGAGAGAAGGAAGCAGGAAAGGAGGAGAGACCATCGGGGATTTCAGGGAAGGAAGGAGAAAATAGTGGGGGAGAGAAAAAATGACATGCTCCTCACAAGTCTCTTGCTTGTGTATTATCCTACTTCCACGCCTTTGTTTTTATACTCCTGTGATACCATTTTCTGCATTAACATATGTGTGATTCTCTATGCTTTGTTTCAGATTGCTGCTAGATTCAAGTCCAGTAGCACCTTAGAGACCAGCAAGATTTTGGGGGCATGAGCTTTCAAGGGTCAAAGCTCCCTTCATCTGATACAAGTTGGAATGGAGATCTCGTAGTCTTTATATTCTAATCAGAAGGTGACAGGGGAGTTGCAAAGAAGGAACTTGGGATGCAGAGGTACAATGTGCATAGTAACCAGCTTTGGGATATAAGGACTCAGGGATCTCCACTTCTACCTGTATCTTTCAGATTGCTGTAACCCTAATCCTATTACACAGTTTATTAAATGACTCATCCTATTGACTGCACTCTGATTTACACTGTGCAATCCATCTTGAATTTCAGTAAGGCAGACTATAAACAAAGCAAATAAAAATAAATAAATAAACCAGTGTCTGGAGATCACAAGGTACTGCATGAAAGTGAGCAAACTGAAGTTTAATCCAGAAAAATGCTATGGACTGGGAATAAAATTGAACCAGGCATAGTTGCTCAGCCTGCTCTGAATGGTGTTGTAGTCCTCTGAAGGAAGACGCTTGCAGTCCAAGAGGGCTCTTCAATGTCTCTCTTAATCTGGAATGTTCAGGTGACAAAGGTGGGTGGGAATGCACTTTAGCAATTTAGCCTGGTTAGCCAGCTGCAGGTGAGCCTGGGAAAGATAAATGTAGGCTGTTCCCACACATATTTTGCTTCAACTTGGCTTCCTAACAGCAGGGCTATATATTACCAATTCTTCCCTCTTGTGGCAGGGGAGAAAAGGCAACCATGAGGCAAGGAAAGGGGATGTGGATGTTTTTATGGGTGCTCTGCTGCATCTGCATTCCCAACTGCAAGGAGAGCTACAGTGAATCACTTCCCTGTGGAAACAGAAGCAAAAAGGCATGCCTTATACTAAGGTTTTTGGTTCAATCCCTGCCATCTCCATTTAAAGGATCAAGAACTGGGAAAGCCCTCTCTCTCCCACAAGACTGTGAAAAGCAGCTGTCAGTCAGAGCGCTAGACAAGATAATAATGCTAGGAAAAGTCGAGGGCAGCAGGAAAAGAGGGAGACCCAGCATGAGATGGATTGACACAATGAAAGAAGCCCCGGTCCTCAGTTTGCAAGACCGGAGAGAGAATGGCTACTAACGACAGAACGTTTTGAAGAACGTGTGAATCCACAGGGTGGCCAGTAGTCGGAAGCGACTGGACGGCACTTAATACATAGAGAGCAGACAACACCGAGCTAGATGATCAACAATCGGATTCTGCATAAGGCTAGAGAAGACCGACAAGCTCGTTTTTGCTCTCAGAACGGTGGAAACCAGGACAAGTCTGCTGTGTTTCGCAAAGGAAGGGTTAGTAGCAAGTATTCCCGAGGACGACCGGGCTCACCCCTCCCGCGCGCGCGTCTTCACCTGCGCTTGTGGCGGAGATTGAGCGCGATCCAGGGCACGAAGCGGTATTTGTAGGACTCCCAGCGCCTCCGCAGGGCTCTCAGCAGCATGGCGAAGAGCTCCCCACAGAAACGAAGTTCGCAGACAGGAAGAAGGGCAAGCCAGAGCGGCCGCCTTTGCAGCTCCTCCCCGGGCGCCTTACAGGGCAGGCGGGGGCATGAAGAGTCCCTCTCCTACCTCACCAGTTCATCCCTAGGCTGGGACTGAAGGGAGAGGCCTCTGAGTGCTTAGCCTCCTCATGCCCACCTTGTTGAGAGAGACACGAGGCTAACGGCCAAGGGGTTCCTTCCTAAAAACACGCGGAAGCTCGGAGAGCAACAGAGGGAGCGGCAGCGGCCTGTCCTTTGCAGGACGAGACTTCCCCTCTCTCTGCTAGAGGGACTCGAGGTCGCGAAGAGGAACGCGGCGGTGGAACCAAAGTGTCTTCGGCAGAATTTGCCGCGGGGACCATTTCGAGGGAGGACGGCGACGGAACGGAAGCTCCGGCCTCTATTCCAAGTCGAGTCCTCTTGATAGCCCCGCCGGGAGAGGCTGTGACTGTGGGGGAAGCCGCTGCGACGGGGGAGAGTGGGTGCCCTTGTAGGAAACCCCGCAATGAACGAAAGTCGCCTCCGGAATTTCCTTTCCCGCCGTCAGTTATCGAAGCCGCCATAGCAGCAGTGCCGGATTTACGCATAAGCTAAATAAGCTACAGTTTAGGGCCTCGTAATCTGCTGGGGCCTCAAATAAAAACACAATATAAAAAATATTTCAAATATTAAAAAGGCGTATATATATATTTTTTTTTTGAGACCAGTAGGGGCCTCTGGGTTTTGTATAGCTTAGGGCCTCAGCAAGTCTAAATCCGGCCCGGCATAGCAGCCTCCAATGCCTGAGGAGCTTTGTCAAATGATTCTGCTGGATGCGTAAACTGCCCTTATTGGAGGCAGTGCTCCCTCTAAGCTGAGTTAGTGTGAGCTAGCTCACAGTTTTTTAGCCTCCGGCTCATACATTTTTGTCTTGGCTCAGGGAGGATGGTTCTAGCAAAGTAGTTTATGCAGTAGCCAAATCGCTCGCTCGCAACTTTAATGCCAGTAGCTCACAGAGTAGAATTTTTGCTCACAAGATACCACAGTTTAGAGGGAGCATTGATTGGAGGTGCCAGCTTTCAAAGACAATTGTCTGGAACAAGGGGACAGTTGTAGCCTTCCTATAATAAGGTTGCATCAGAGGTTCTCAAAACTGTGAATTTGTGTCTGCAGAGATCGCATGCCTCTTCTTTACAACAAAAATATTATAAAATAAATGTACAGAGTTGAGAGACCTTAGTCCTATTGGTCCTCTGCAAACCTATGCACACAGAATCAACTCCTTATCTCTTAAGTGCTAAGTTTCAAAAAGTTCAATGAATATAAGATTGTTTGGGGTGGAATAGGTCTGGATAAGGAGGAGATGTTGAGAGCTAAGCTGAGGAGGGAGGAGCAGGCAGTACAAATGAAAGTGAAACTTTGAGCAGAATGCTCCACAGATGTTGAGATCTTTGTGTGTGTATCCTCATGGATGTTTAGGCAAATTCAAGAATACATATGCTATGTAATGTTATTATTTTAGTTAAATAAACCAATTTAAATGGTTATTATTAATAATTATTTTTCTCCTTTAACTAAAGTACAGCAGAAAAGTTGTACAAATATGAATGATTAACCTATTAAACCAGAGACAGTTCACCTTGCAATGATTTCATAATTATCTTTTTCAAGTGGTAAATAACCAATCATTAATTTTCGGATATAACTTAAACTAACCTGAAAAGTTATTATACTAAAATGAAACCTTCAACTGGGTTGTAAATATTAAGGTCAGCAAGAATGAGTCTTTGCGTAGAAAACCACTATTTAAATCAAGTCTTAGTAACTAGTGATTTAAATTAAATCACAATTTAAATCAATTTGATTTAAATCAAATCCACCCTGACTGGAACATCTTGCAGATATGCCAGTCTAGCGCTGTGTTGACTCCCTGACCACTTTGCTGCCCCCCACCCCGGTATTGTGCTGCTATTCTCATTACAGCATTGTTTTGTTGTTGATGAGTTTTTGATTGCAAACTTCCTAATTCTTAGCACTGCCTTGTAAAGTTTTTATCTGCATCAACAGAAATAAATATCACTCCTCTGGTAAAGTTGGTGACAGACTTGGATTTGAGATTCAGCATCAGGAAGCTAAAGCTAAACAGTTCGGTTTCCATTGTGCAAACAGTATAAGCAGGGAACTGGCGGATCAACAGTGGGCTCGTTGCATTTGCTTTGTGGTGGGGCATGGGTGATAAATATAAAACTAGTAAACGTAAAGGTTTCCCTTGCTCGAAAGCCAGTCAAATCCAACTCCAGGGTGCGGTGCTCATCTCCGTTTCCAAGCCAAAAAGCCAGCGCTGTCCAAAGACGTTTCCATGGTCATGTGGCTGGCGTGACTAGAGACGGGAGTTCACTCCATCATGCAGCATTCGGGTCTCGAACTGCTGAACTACCGACCTTCCAGTCTGCAGTTCAGCGTCTTAACCACTGAGTCACCACAGCCCCTCTAAATATAAAACTAGTATCCCTTAAAAACTTCCCATAGTCCAACATATCCCTAGCAGTGTTTGCAGAAGTATTTCCACTCCTGCCAAACAAATTATAGAGCTCTTGAAATAAAACTCTGTACTCCCAAATATGAGGGGGGGGGGACTTCATGGGTTAAAGTTCTAGTGCAGTTAGAAAACGGGTCATGTCATCAATTGTCAAAAATAGATTAAAATAACAGTAAAACAATGACCACATAAGTTAAGCTGTGAAGCCAGAATGTCATCATCTGGAATGTCTTTAAGCATTCCATCCCCCCCCCCCCCTCCCCAGGACATTTGAATGTTGTCACAAGAACTTATGGTGAACCATTTTTAGCTGTGTTACCTCATCGAAAGGCATCCTCCAGGTTCTTCATGTTAAACATATTCTTTACTGTTTTGTTACAGAGAAAACCTATGTTCTTTTTTCTTCTCTTCATTTTTTAAAAAAAGAATACCTTCCTCCATGTGATTTCATTCACTGAACATTTGCAATTACTCTGTGCTTAGATCCCCAACAAAACAGTATAAAATTGTATCATATCTGAATGCAGGCATACAGAATAAAGGATTGATGTATATTGTCACTGAAGACAAGGATTTTAAGGGGTTTCTACAGAGTCAGTGTGCTTTGCTTGGAGAGAGTGGAATGTTCTCACAACCACCAATATTGTAATGCCCCTGGTGTGGCCTCATTTGGAATACTGTGTACAGTTCTGGTCCCCATATCTCCAAAAGGACATTGCAGAGCTGGAAAAAGTACAGAGGAGGGCAACCAAGATGATTAGGGGGTTGGACGACTAAGCAGGGACATGATAGAGGTATATAAAATTATGCAGGGGGTGGAGAGAGTTTCTCCCTCTCCCAAAATACTAGAATGTGAGGGCATCCAATAAAGCTGATGGGCAGTAAACTCAGGATGAAACCAAAGGAAATACTACATTTCCACTTAAAATGTGGAATTCGCTGTTGAAGGATCTGAACACACTAGAAAAGTGGGTAGATGTGAACAAGATGTAATTTAACAAGGATAAGTGCCGAGTTCTACATCTGGGTAGCAAAAATGAGGAACATGCACACTGGATGGGGAATACGCTTCTGAGTAGCAGTGTTTGTGAACAAGATCTTGGGGTATGGGTGGACCGAAATTTAAATATGAGCAGCCAGTGTGATGTGGCAACAAAAAAAGCTAATGCAATCTTGGGGTGTATCAATTGTATTTGCTCCTCTGTGTTTTCCTCATAATTAAGTTAAAACAAATGGTGACCATATAAACTTAGCTTGTTATTTCTGTTTGGTCTTTGCGTCTGTTAAAACATCTTCATTACTCTGCATGCTAATTTATAGTTCACCATCTGCCTATAGGGTGTTAACTTCCATTTCAGTAAGGAAGTTTGCGTGCACACAAAAAGCTCATGTTTTGAATAAAACTTTGTTGATCTTAAAGGTGCCACTAGAGTCAAACTTTGTTCATTTGCTTATGTTATTTTACTACCATCTTTTGGTATTTCCATGTAATGACATGGAAACACCATATTACTTTTCCCAACTGTTAAGAGTGGATGTTTCAATCCCAACATTGGATACAATTTTTTTGTTCGTTTACAAATATTTATTGTCAGAAAAAGGTAACCCAAGAATGGACTTTAAATAAGAACATAAGTAGACCCTGCTGGATCAGATCAGTGGTCCATCTAGTCCAGCATCCTGTTTCACACAGCAGCCAATCAGTTGTCCGGGACAGCTGCCAAACAGGCATAGAGGCCAAGGCCTTTCCCTGATGCTGCTGCTGAACACTAGTGGTCAGAAGCATTTAAAAGCTTTAAAAGCCTCTGCACTAATACGAACGGAGCTATGCACTAGGAATCCGAAAAGGAAGAGGCACTAGAGATTGTATTGCAAATTTACATTAGTTACTGGAGCATACAAGAGAATTTGAGAAGAAAATTGGCTTGCGTTTCATAGATTACAGCAAAGCTTTTGACGGTGTGGATCACAAAAAGCTATGGTTGGTTTTAAAAGAAATGGGTGCGCCGCAGTATCTGATTGTTTTGATGCACAACCTGTACTCTGGACAAAAGGCTACTGTTAGGACAGAATACACAGAACATATCATAAAGGGAGCTGGATTAGATTTAGATGAAGGTGGAGTGAAAACTGGTGGAAGGAACATTAGCAACCTGAGATATGCAAAAAAATAGTGAAGACTTTGAAATGACTGCTGCTGAGGGTTAAAGCAGAAAGTGCCAAAGCAGGATTACAGTTGAAGATTAAGAAGGCAAAAGTGATTACTACTGAGGAATTGCACAGCTTTAAGGCTGACAATGAAGAAACCGGCTCATTCTCCCTCTGAGGAGGAGGACATCTGCATGGGTTATTCCCACCGTGCCAATAGGAAGGCAGGAAGTAGATTCCCCCCCGTGCCAATAGGGAGGCAGGAAGTAGATTCCCCCCCCCCCGTCGGTGCCTTTGGAATATCCCATCTCCAGTTCTGTTCCTGCCTCACTAGGGAGAAGCAGCACAATTTAGCTAGGCTTAGCTAACTTTGAAAGTTTAAAACTCCTAAATACTTTTTCTTCCTTCTAGCCTGCCTTGCCCTTCTTACCTTGTTATACTTTCTTATTCCACTCCTTCTAACTTCTCTCCTTTGCTCCAATCTCGGAGCGAAATTAAACAGGGGTCTGTCGACCTGAAGAGGCCTCACAAACAGCGATGGCCGACAAGGAACTTCCTGAGGAGTTCTCAGGCGACGAGGGAAACGACGCGACTGCCGCATCGGCGGCAGCACGGGAGAGCACCGGGACCGATCAGCCTTCGTGGTTTGATCGTGCGTCCACAGCGGAGGCTGCGGAGGTCTCAGCGGCGCGCAGCGCCAAGAAGCGCCGCTTGCAGCCCGAGTCAGATGAGCCCGCCATTTTTTCGTCACGTCTTCGGACGGGCGGCGGCCATCTTGAGGACCCAGCTTTCAGCTTTGGATCCTCATTGGGAGCGTTCCAGGGAACCGCGGGGAGTCCAGTGCCGGGGAACCCAGATCTCCAATGTGGTAAGCCCCTGAATAACGCGGTAATGGTAGACCCAGCCGAACTAATGGAATTCATCAGGCACTCCGTTCAACTGGAGGTCTCTAAGGCAAACAAGGCCGAGCTACCAGACTGGCAGCAGCCTCACCCCAAGGGTTCCTGTGCTCCCCTCTCCTCGGCATGGCCAACAAAGGCAGCTAAGAAGGCTCTCCCCCCTCCCCCTCCTCCTCCCCCTTCCCATTCTAGGACGCTCACTGACGAGCTACGGAGGGAAGACTTAGAGTCCAATGCATCCTCCACTGAGGAGAGAGAAGAGGGTGAATTTTTGTCAGAGGATGAATGCGAGGAGCTTAAATTGCCAGAACAAGCCTCCAGATTTTTTAAATCTGAGGATTATCAGTATCTCCTCAGCAAGGCTGTTAAGGCCCTTGAGTTACATGACGTACCGGCCTCTGAGTATCAGAAGGCGGCCAGGGCTAAAATAAAATCTAAGTCAGGTGGCAATAGAGAATTTTTTCCACCTGAAGAAGGTGTGGAAAAGGTGTTTCCCTTCCCTGAATACTTTGAGCGTCAGCTACCCTCTGGTTGGGACCAAGCCCATG